>NW_027328742.1:16878580-16923580 GCF_048564905.1 Vicugna pacos | reverse complement strand
GAGGAGGAGGAGGATGTGGAGAGGTGGAGGAGGAGGAGGAGGTGGAGGAGGAGGAGGTGGTGGAGGTGGAGGAGGAGGAGGTGGAGGAGGAGGAGGAGGAGGTGGAGGAGGAGGAGGATTATTAAAATAATCCTCAAGATTGTTTCTAATTTACAAAATAATATTGAATTAAAGCTACTTCATACGCAACTATTAAGAAAGAAAGTAATTGCTGCCAGTCTTCCAGATAGCCTCAAGGAGTTCCAGAATTGAATTATGGAGAATTAACTGGATAAATCAATCTGGAAGTAGATTTACCACTGGTGCAGCATTTAGCCTCTAATGAAAACAGCCAGAAGCAGTCTTTCGATGGAATCTCAAGTACCCTCATTTCTCTCCTGGATTCTTTGACCAATAATAGCAGTACTACCTTTCTCTACCTTAAAAGGAATGTGGAGGAGTAGGAGGAGGTGGAGGAGGAGGATGACGTGGAGGAGTTGGAGGAGGGAGGAGTTGGAGGAGGAGGAGGTGGAGGAGGAGGTGGAGGAGGAGGATGAGGTGGAGGAGTTGGAGGAGGAGGAGGAGGAGGATGTGGTGGAGGAGGAGGAGGATGTGGTGGAGGAGGAGGAGGATGTGGAGGAGGAGGAGAATGTGGTGGAGGAGGAGGATGTGGAGGAGGTGGAGGAGGAGGAGGAGGTGGAGGAGGAGGAGGTGGTGGAGGAGGAGGTGGTGGAGGAGGAGGAGGTGGTGGAGGAGGAGGAGGTGGTGGAGGAGGAGGATTATTAAAATAATCCTCAAGATTGTTTCTAATTTCCAAAATAATATTGAATTAAAGCTATTTCATACGCAACTATTAAGAAAGAAAGTAATTGCTGCCAGTCTTCCAGATAGCCTGCAAGGAATTCCAGAATTGAATTATGGAGAATTATCTGGATAAATCAATCTGGAAGTAGATTTACCACTGGTGCAGCATTTAGCCTCTAATGAAAAGAGCCAGAAGCAGTCTTTCGATGGAATCTAAAAGTACGCTCAGTTCTTTCCTGGTTTCTAGGACCAGGAAGAGCAGTACTACCTTTCTCTACCTAAAAAGGAATGTGGAGAAGTAGGAGGAGGAGGAGGTGGAGGAGAAAGAGGAGTTGGAGGAGGAAGAGGATGTGGAGGAGGAAGAGGAGGTGGAGGAGTATGCGGAGGAGGAGGAGGTGGAGGAGGAGGTGGAGGAGGAGGAGGTGGAGGAGGAGGAGGAGGTGAAGGAGGAGGAGGAGATGGAGGAGGAGGTGGAGGAGGAGGAGGTGGAGGAGAAGGAGGAGGTGGAGGAGGTGGAGGAGGAGGAGGATTATTAAAATAATCCTCAAGATTGTTTCTAATTTACAAAATAATATTGAATTAAAGCTACATCATACGCAACTATTAAGAAAGAAAGTAATTGCTGCCAGTCTTCCAGATAGCCTGCAAGGAGTTCCAGAATTAAATTATGGAGAATTAACTGGATAAATCAATCTGGAAGTAGATTTACCACTGGTGCAGCATTTAGCCTCTAATGAAAAGAGCCAGAAACAGTCTTTCGATGGAATCTCAAAGTACGCTCAGTTCTTTCCTGGTTTCTTTGACCAAGAAGAGCAGTACTACCTTTCTCTACCTAAAAAGGAATGTGGAGGAGTAGGAGGAGGTGGAGGAGGAGGATGAGGTGGAGGAGTTGGAGGAGGAGGAGGAGGATGCGGTGGAGGAGGAGGAGGATGCGGTGGAGGAGGAGGAGGATGTGGTGGAGGAGGAGGAGGATGTGGAGGAGGAGGAGGATGTGGAGGAGGAGGAGGAGGAGGAGGTGGAGGAGGAGGTGGAGGAGGAGGAGGTGGTGGAGGAGGAGGTGGAGGAGGAGGAGGTGGAGGAGGAGGAGGTGGAGGAGGAGGAGGAGGAGGTGGAGGAGGAGGTGGAGGAGGAGGAGGAGGTGGAGGTGGAGGAGGAGGAGGTGGAGGTGGTGGAGGAGGAGGTGGAGGAGGAGGAGGTGGAGGAGAAGGAGGTGGAGGATGTGGAGGAGGAGGAGGAGGAGGACGTGGAGGAGGAGGAGGATGTGGAGGAGTAGGAGGATGTGGAGGAGGAGGATTATTAAAATAATCCTCAAGATTGTTTCTAATTTCCAAAATAATATTTAACTGAAGATACTTCATACGCAACTGTTAGCAAAGAAAGTAATTGCTGCCGTGGGGGTGATACAAACCCCACTGAAGGACGTGCCCTAACGGGGGCCTCATGTCATGTCAGGGACAGGGCAATCTCTTGGATGAAAGGAGCACTGTGTGTTGGAATAAAAATAAGATTGACACAAGTTTGGTCAAGTTTATGGAGATTTTGGAACACTTGAAAGGAGGATTTAATTTAGATTTGACATGATATGTTGATGAGAGCAAATTTGACTCACTGAGCAGAAAGTAGCTTGATTATAGTTTAATTCTTGTATTGTTCACAAAAAACACGTGTAGCAGCATTTGCTTCGAGGAGACAACTTTCGTTTTGGCTTCTACTGCCAGAGAAGATTTGGAAGTGAGAGATGGAAAACCACAGTGGAGAAATTCCTTGGACGTGTGCAATAGCAATGTTATACAGAAATGGTTGTGCTACTGGAAGTAGAGTTGCTGGGTTTTATGAAGCAACAGAAGAGAAGGCTCTTTTTTATGGACTGAATATCTAGAAGTTTCAGATAGAGAGCTCCAAATGAGTTAGAACAAATGAGTCCCAGAAGTGGACCACGTGGAACAGACACAGGAAACAAGGTAATGTAAGATGGAGATACAGAAGAACTGGGACCCAGATGCTCATAGTGAAAAGCCTCACCAGTATTAATGTGGGACAATATATTGTCAGCAGTTGAAGTATGTGGTTGTTATAACCAACTATAATGTATGATCTGCTTAATTTCTATTAGGATGTGTGTGTGTGTGTGTGTGTAGAGGGAGGGAGAGATAGAGAGTTATTAACCATCAGCAAGCAATATATTTTAAATCATGAGTTGATGTCTCCTTGCATTTTAAGTAAGTTCTTCATTAAAAGAAGAACTTCATTTATTTTTAGATGGAGGTATTTGAATTAGGTGAGCCAATTGCTATGGCTGGCCATTAACCCTTTTGAAGAGAAGAGTGAGATAGAACAGAATTTTGAGAAGGAAGTGGAGAAGTAAATAAATCAGTGAAAAAGATGTCCAAGAACAAATTTTACAAGGTAAAATGGAATTCAAGTACAGCATCCAAATCAAAGTTTTGAAATACAAAGTAAGAATACACATATCTTTACAGTTCAAAGATGAAGAAGATAAGGGAAAAAAACATTGATTTTGGTGAAAAGGTCAGAGATGACCTTCTTGAAGGCAGTTTTCACGCGTGGTGGGACTTAAGTGGTTATGGGGACAAGGGCTAAGAATTTACAATTGAAGAAATAGAAGTAATGAGTGCAGACTTGTCTTTAACATATTAGAGACAATAGTGTGGGGTGTGTACTAAGCAAAAAGTTGAGGGGCAGAGGGGTATTTGTATTTTGAGAGAGGAGGTCTGAGTAACTTTATATAGAAAGAGGAAAAGGGAGGTAATGCAAACAGTATTAAAACTGCAATGGGCAGGGGAGAGGGGTGGTTTTCAATAAAACTTGCTCTTTTGTAGAAGCCAGAATGAAAAGGGATCAAGCACTGAATTATCGATGGCAGGAAACAGGAGAGTCATTATTTTTCTCAGAAAAGAAAAAGGACATGAGTAAAAGATTTGAAGAAATTTAAAAATATTAGAATAGCTACTATAGAGTGTGGAATAGGAATAGGGTCAAGATGAACATAAGGACTGTTGAGGTGCAGCCAGGGCTCTCTGAGATTAGGTATAGTACTTATTATATGTAATCAGTCATTTGTAGAGACTCTTTACATCAACTTCCAACAAGGTAGAAGAGAGAACAGAGGAAACCTCAGGTAAAAGTGATTAAAGTTTCAGGAATGCAGTACAGGCCAAGGGGATGAGTGACTCTAGGATGCCTTAAAGGGGGTATTGAGATGACAGATCACAATATGCACCCAAACTAGAGAGGTGAGTGGAATCAATTCAGTTTAGCATTAATGGAAAGTCTCTAGTTTCAAGGCCAGTGCTAGGAAGAAAGAAAAAAAAAACAAGCAATCAAATAAGCAGGTGGTGAAGAATCAGAGGTCACAATGAAAGCAAAGAGTCAAAAAGCCTTAGAACAGATGTGAAAGTGGAAAATGGAGAAAATTAAAAACTATAAGTCAGAGAAAAATCATTCAAGTTCCAACTCTACACAGACTCTTCTGAGATGAGGATTTGCCAGATGGCAACTCTTTAATTGTAAGTCATTGCAGTTGAGAAGGTCAAAGAACTGTGGTGCCAGGATGCACATAGGTTGTCACAGTGGTTGAGAAAAGCACTAAGCAGAAAGGCATGAAACAGTTGAAGGAAGAAAACTCATCAATAAAGTCATCAAGATACATCTGGACAGCAGGAAAGTGTAGCTACAGGATTTAGAGGTGAAGGAATATGGAGGACTTAACAGACTTCAGAAGAGGAAGTAACAGCGATAATGAAAGAGTATTCTAAAACAGCAATGAAAAACGAGTTATACTGACCATACTTCCTAGTCCAGTCATTGAAAAGGCTTATAGAGAAGATACGTGTTTAGTTTTATAAAATATTGCCAAAGGTAGCTATGTCATTTTATCACACCAAAAGTAATTGTACCATTTTGTAAAACCCTGAATAAGGTACTAAAATTCTAGTTGCTCATCAGCCTCATCCAATTTTGGTGTTAAATTTGGTGTTTCCAACCTGAATGTCCATCGATAGATGACTGGATAAAGAAGCTGTGGCATATACATACAATGGAATACTACTCAGCCATAAAAATGAATAAAACATGTGCCATTTGCAGCAACATGAGTGGACCTGGAGATCATCATTCTAAGTGAAGTAAGCCAGAAGGAGAAAGAAAAATACCATATGACAGCAGTCATATGTGAATCTAAAAAAGATGAAAAGATACAAATGAACGTAAACACATTTACAAAACAGAAACAGACCCACAGACACAGAAAAGAAACTTATGGTTCCCAGGGGGAAAGGGAGTGGGAAGGGATAAATTGGGAGTATGAGATTTGCAGATACTGACTACTGTAGATAAAATGGATAAACAACAAGTTTCCATTATATGGAACAGGGAACTATATTCAATGCCTTGTAGTAACCTATAATGAAAAAAGAATATGAAAAGGAATATATGTATGTGGATGTATGACTGAAACATTATGCTGTACACCAGAAACTGACACATTATAAACTGACTATACCTCAATTAAAATATATACATATTTAAAAAAATATTTTACTTCTCATTATTTTATTCTTAGTGTTTTGTTTTTTGATCCTATCATTAATACACTTTTTTTAATTGTCAGCTTTATTTCCCAATTGTTTGCTGCTGTTACATAAAAATGCTATTTTTATTTATACTGACCTTGTATCCAGTGCCTTTGCTAAATTCACTTCTTAGTTCTCGTATTTGTTTTATAGATACTTTAATATACTCTACATTTACAAAGAAAAATCCATGTCATTTGTGAATAAAGGGTGTTTTACTACCTCCTATATGATCTACTTGTCTTACAGTTCATTGTCTTTCCGTGTTGCATGGGGAATGACTTCCAATACAGTACTGAATATAAGCAGTGCAGGCAGGCATGCTTGTCTCATTCCTGGTCTTATGGGAAAAGTGTCTTTGACCTTTACGTGTCATGCTATTTGGAATAATTCTGCATATTCCTTTCATCAAATTAAAAATATCCTCTTTGATTCTTATTTGCTGAGAACTTTTATAGTGAATGGACACTGAATAGTTTCAAAGATTTTTTCCTTAGTCTGTTGAAATGATTATATGAGTTTCCCCTTATTCTGTTAATGTAGTAAGTTACAATGACTTTTTGAAAAATCTACTGTCTCACTTTGTGAGTGTAGGGCAGCAGTGGGGCATATAGCTCCTCCGGTTCTCAGACTGTCTCCTCTTTCAGCTTCTCTGAATTCTGGGCCAAGTGCATACACAACCCTGGGTGAATACTGCCAGCTTCTCCCACAAGTTACCCATGACATGAAAGTTGGAGGTGATAAGAGAGAAATGGGTTCTAGTTCTCCATTAACTTTTTAAAATGTTAAACCAACTTAACATTCCTGGTACTATCACCCTCTTGGTCATTATACTGATTTGATATGTATTGCTGAATTTTATTTGCAAATATTTTGTAGAGAATATTTGCATCTAAGTTCATGAGAGTTATTTGTCTGTAGTTCCTTTCCTTGTAATGACTTTGTGTAACTTTGTTATCAGGGAAGTTAATGTCTTATTAAACAAATTGAAAGTATTTCCTACTTAATTTTCTGAAACAGTTTGTGTGAGATGGTATTATATTTCCCTCAAATGGTTGCTAGAATTTACCAGTGAATCCATCTGGGGCTGCAGTTTTCTTTGTGAACAAATTTTTTATAATAAACTTAATTTCTTTAATATACATACAAATATTACAGTTTTCTACTAATCTTGTGTAAAGTTGGTATGTTGATTCTGCAAATAATTTGTTGATTTCATCCAAAATTTGTGTTAATTGCATTTTTCAGAATTCCATTTTATTTAACTATTTGATTTTAGCTAACCTTCCCTGTACTATCTTGGTGGTTGCTCTAGGAGTTGCAGTGTGTACCTTTAACATCTCAGTCTACTCAGTGTTAAAATTGGACCGCTTCACGTAAAGTTTTAAAAACTCACAGCCGTGTAAGCCCACTTACCTCATCCCCTCCATTCTTTCTGCCATAGTTGTCCCTTGTATATAAATCATATAATGTAAATTTATATTTTTAAACAAAATTTTATATATATTTTAAATGAAGAGAAAAAAGTGTATATAATATATTATATAATTATAGTGGTATTTCTTTGAAAACATCATGAAAGCCCTTTCCCTTAGCAACATTTGAGCCTTTCATCCTGTATATCTCAGTGTGAATGAATTGATCAAATTCCTTTCTAAAAGTAAGTTCTTATGGGTTGCATCAGGCAGCTCAGTAACTTGTTGGTCAGAAAGACAAAGCTAAAATCCAGGGGAGAAACTGGTTTATTTTTCCTTCACTAATATCTATACTCTTTCGTGTTGTTGTATGACTCCTTAAGACACTATTCTTCATGTAACAACCTCTCTGCCCTAAACAGATTCACAGCACGCACGTGCGCGCGCGCGCACACACACACACACACACACACACACACACACACACACAGAATCAATGACTAAAATGCACACCACAGGAAGTGGTTAGTACAAGTGGGAAAGTTTGATTAGAATGATGAGTTGGAGGAAGGTCATCAAACTTCATGATAAATTGCAAAGCAAGGACAAAGGAAAAAGAATGTGCTTTACACAAAACTTTATCTTATTCAAGTAATCTGCTGGAAAGAGCCACGGTCGACAGAGCCATTAATTTCTTAGTTTAATAGTTTGAGGTGAATTGCTTTAAGGAATGGTCTGTTCAGAACTGAAGCTGTTGTAAGCCTTTGCAGGCAGCATAATTAAAAGTAGAGTGATTACCTCAGTGCTAATGACTGAATTTTGGACATAACAATGAACAAATGATTTTGCAGATATTTATCATCACAGGAAAACACAATTTAAACAACTTTTTAGGTTAAAGAGTTTATTAGTGGTAAACGGAACAAATGATCTGAAACATGGTGATACAAAGGAATTTAGTCTTAAATGATCTAGCAGAGAAATAAAATGAATTTCAGATCCAAACAGCTTTGGGATGTAGTCATTTTTTTTTACTATATTATTAGAAATTGTAGACTAGAATGAATGTAACTGTTCACTTAATTAAATAAATAGTAGACAGAAATAAGTTCTTTAAAATTATTCTTAACATTAAAGGCAAATACATTTTATATAGATAATCATAAAATCCTAAAATGTACAAAATCTTCTCAAAAGTTGGAATTCTTTTGTACATGTTAATACACATGTAATATTTGTATTACATTATGACACATGATTTGTAAGTTTAATGGAAATTATGATTATTTTACTTTAGGAATACTTCTTTTGATGCACATATAAATTTTGGGAGGTGTTGTTTGGTAGTTTCAACACCAAAGATAAGTGGGTGCACCGGCAGATAAGGTGGAGGAGAGGTAGGATGATCCGGAAGATGGCCGTATGCCTGCCTTCAGCACAGTGGGGCTTTACTGCCTCTAAGTGAGTGCCAGCAGGAGACCAGTTAGAACCCAGCAGCTGCAACTGTGTGGTAGCGACAAGGACCTAACCAAAAATGACCCAATGCTTATTGTAATATAATTAGCATTGTGGTTTAGGCCCCCCTTGGATTTTTCTGTGTGCATCATGGGTAAGGACATGTGCAAAAGGGGACGAGCATGACTAAGCACTCCCGGGGCAAGAGCTGTCAGTCAATCAAGAGACCACCTCTAAGACAGGGTATAAGAGAAGGGGGAGACGGAGACCATTGCTCTCCACCCTTGGACCAGCCTGCCCCCCGTTCTTGGAGGTGTACTTTCCCTTTGCTAAATAAAACCTTTAAAATCTTTCGCTACACAATGCTTCCATCTCCCATCTGAATTCTTCTCTTTTGGGTAAGACAAAAACTTAGGTCTTTTCCCTTCCCCTTTTGGGGCAGCAGTGTTACTAAATGTGAAATGCAGAATGAATGTCTTTTACTAATTGTAGAAAGACACATATACTAAGAGAAGACTATGAAAATATTAGTCAGCAGTGCTAGGATCTGATAAACAGGTAAAAAAATATGATTTGGCAATTTATTTATAGCTACAACTTCTGTCAGTTAGTTTCATATATTTATGGTGAAATTGCTTTCATGTTTATTTGAAATATTTTTTAAAAATCAGGCAATTGACTAAGAAATCAGTTTGTAAAAGTAATAAATGTCAACTTAAAAAAATCCTTCTGTTACCAATTGATAAAAGAAAGGGCTTATTAATAATAATAAAATATAGTAAATATTAAAAGGGCATAAACCAAACTAGTGTTGATAAGAAAAATACGAGTTTATACTTTGTCCCATGGATACTTTGATGGTTCAAGACAGATGTTCTAGGCAACAATTTACTAAATTGTAAGTATCTCCAGGTTGATATAATCAAGTGACAACAAGAGTTATCTCTTCATTTTGAACTTTGGTAACACAAAGTGCTCAACAATCAATGCTCGCAGGGAAAGATGATTAAATCAACATCAATTAACAAAATAATTTTTAAGGTTAAAATGTAATCTGAGTGTCCCAAGAAAGAAGCCCTTACTAACCCAGGGAAAAAAAGCAATTACAAGTATATTTTTGTTGTTGTTATGAACCTTGTTAATTAAGACTAATAAAAACTGTGATTTTTCTCCTAGAAAATCGTCCCCATTTTTGCCACTTCCCCTTAAATGCTGCCATTACAGGGTATTAAACACTTCCCTTAGGAGTCCAAGTTGTTGATGCCAACACACATATTGAAGGCATTAGGATGAGGGGAAGATTCATTCCTACAAATATGAAGAAACGGAAAATCTTTTATACCCCAGAGAAGTCAGAGAATGTTATTAGAAAGCACAAGCTGCCTAATGACCGGGAGGGATAATCTAGAAATAGGTGTTCACTTTAGAAGTGTCCTTATTTTAAGCAGTGGTGATCCCAGTTGCATTAAATAAGCTTTTGCAAAATAATTATCGAACATACACTAGTAAGTATCATATGAAAAAATAAAGTTTTCCCAATGGGATCTAGATCTGCTACTGGTAATTTAAGTGTTTGTTGATAGAATTTAGCAAAATTTAGGCTCACAACTTGAAAATGATGCATGAATTATATTTATGTCTCTGATAGTTATGTTCTAGAAAACAACAGATTTCATTTATAATTTAACATCAATTTGTTCTTTTACTTTTAGGCTTTATGAATGGGATGTAGGATAATCCCATCAACATGAGAATATTCACATTAGATAATTCAGGATCAGATTACTGGGTTGTTTGGTTTGTTTGCTTGCTTCTCATTAGAAGGACTAACATTCTCAACAAAGGATTTTAATTTTGCTTGTATAGACATAGATTTTGTCATTATATCTTAGAAAGATTCTTTTAGGATTCTCTTAAAAGTTATGCTAGAAATTACTCTTAGTAATTTGTATAAAGGCACAGCATGGGAATTACAATAAAAATGCAAAATCAGATGGCAGGTACTCAGTAACAATTTATAGAATGAGAGGTTTTATTCTGTCTGAACCTGAGTTCATATCTTTTGCCCTCTACATCTAGCTCAGGGCACAAACACCAAACCAAACACAGGAATGAACCCTCAAGACCCCAGGAGGCTTCATATGCTCATTTTCTTTGATATCTGATCATAGTGTAGGTGAACTGGTAGATGAGAACACAAAGGTACTTATTCAGGTTAATTGGTGATTTAGTAAAACTATTAAAGTGTTTCTTAGTGAATTTCTGTCATTTTCAAAGTATTTTAGGCTGGATGGAGTCTTGCCAAGCCTTCAAGCTTATGAAACAACGATTCACGGTTATTAAGAGCAAATGCCCTAGAGAGATTAATCTCTGCTATCCCAACAAGCTGACCTTTTCCCAAAGACATAGCAATTTAATTATCTACTTTGAAAAGCACAATTAAAGGAAAATTCAAAACCTGATTTATAGACAGGTTTTATATTCTCATCTATAATGCATGTAAATAAGAGTCTTTGGGGTTTCTTTTTTCTAGGGCTGTTATAGGTGTATTTTGTACCTAATAAGTACTAAATAGTTCTTACTTTACAAAATCATGGACTCTTATTATTAAATCTCTGCTATTAGTGAAAAGAATATTTCAAATTATGAGTGTTTTACAGTCTGTTTTTCCCCCAAATTTTGCATATTATTTGCACTATTTTAAATAAACAAGTGCTTCCATCGCCTGTGAACCTGAGGAACTTGACCTGGATAGGATTTCTATTTAAGCACAAGCTGATGAAAATGATGTCATCTTTTATTTTCTACTTAATGCTTCTATATTTTATCTTACAGAAGCCCAAAGTAGAAATTCATCATAAGATGAGCTTAAAATACGGGCTTGAAATAACATAAATTATGCTCTTAGTCAGCTAATCAGTTTCAAATATTTATTGAAGATTCATCTACCTACCATCATAACCCCAACCAATCAGAGAAGGAAGGTATTTGAAAGCACAGCCCCCACTGAACACCCCGCAAAGGACAAGCCTCAGATACCAATGCTTTTCTGTTTCCTAGTTGCTGTGTAAATGTCTTGCTTACACCACAATGCTGACTAGTTCTTGCTGGCCATATGCAATGTCAACACCAACAGGAGTCTTAGAAAGAAAATCCTTTTTTGCTCTTATAAGATAGCATTCATATGGCCCAATGGAGATATGAGTGATTATTTTGTATAACTGTAGCTGTCTATGTCAAAATGTAAATGTAAAATTTTAGGACATTTTGCTTTAATGACACCTAGTGTAGAAATGCAAGTGTGGCAGTGCAGATAAGAGAAAACGTTGGAGACTAAAACTGTCATCAGTGTTAAAGAGGGAGTAAGCCAAGAAACTGGCTCAACTGAAATCAGATGGCAGACAGGTGCTCTCCAGATCCAAAGAGATGTTACAGGAAGTGAGAAAGAATGGAGAGGAGGATGCTACAGAAATCAATAAAAGAAATAAACAGCAGTTCGCAAGTCACAAAGCCTAATGGCACACAGTAAGCCTGAAACCACACTATGTAATGAAAGTTTACCACGTTAGCACTGAAGACCATGGAAGAGTTCCTCCTTCTATAGTCACCCAAAGTTTTATATATATATATATATATATATATATATATATATATATATATATATATACACACTCATATATACATATAGACACACGTGCATATGTTTGAAACTAGACCCTATGGGAAAATGCAGAAATACAAAGGTAATAAGAAACATTATTTAGATGTAAGGCATAAATGCAAAAAACAACATATGCAGGTATGTATCAAGACTGAACAATGGTACCTGGAAGATACCTCATCTCAGAGGCATAATTATGGAGGTGGGAAAAATTCTCACTTAGAAATCTCTGTATATTGAGAGCATATATTAAGAATCCAGAATCAATGGGAGATTCCAGGAAGAAAAAGTAAGATCTAAGTATCAATTTTCTTCCAGATCTTCACCATATGATGCATCCAAAGCATCAACTGATTGAGAGAGTCGGTGTTGCTTCAGAAAGTTCTGATTTACGATCCAGTAACGTGAGCACCCTTCTCCCCAGGCATAAATACCCCTTATGCTTTTTACCCCAGAATGTAAAGTCTGAGTATTAGAGGAAAAAATTAAAATATGGTAAAAATAGATGAAAGGGTAAAATCTAAAATCGATTTAGTTTGACCTTTTTGAAAAGTTATTTATGAATTACTTTAAATTCATGTTAAATAGCCATAAAGTTAGTAATTTTATATATTTTAATGCATACTTAAAAAGACAGGGTAAATCTCCATGATTCTGAATTGTTTAGAGATGAGAAAGGCAGGAATGTCCATATATATATATATATATATATATATATATATATATATATATATATATTTAGGAGGCAATACTGTATCATAGTTAATAACATGAATCTACAGAAAAGAAAATGAGATATGAAGCATCAAACCCGGAAATTAATCATATATCTAGGCGGTGTTCTGGAGGGTGGTGGGACTTTGATGGGGACTGAGAAAATGGAGGAAAGGAAATGATCCAAGAAAAATGGAAGAGAATTTTCCAGAGATGATGAAAGGAAGTTTCAATCAAAAGAATCTACCAAGTGCCAAGCAAAATAAACTTGTAATTACCCAACACTAGACACATCATTATGCAATTATAGAATACTAACACTAAAGAGGTCTGAAAAGCTTCCAGAGAACAAAAACAGTTTACCTCCAAAGGAAGGAAACTTAGAATATAATAGACAAGTTATTAGCAACAGTGACTTCTAGAAGTCAGAAGAACAGTGCTGTCAAAGATTTGACAGAAATTATTTTAAACCTATAATGCACCTTTGCCAGTCCTTCATAATTTGTGAAGAAAAATTGAAGATAATTTTAGAAATATGGGAATCAAAAAGTTTATATCTTTTGAATATACATATATTTTTAATTACTAAGGGGTATTATCTGGAAAAATGCAAAAGGAATACAAAAAGAAGAAAACATGGTATATAAGGACGGTATGGATCTAACCTTTGGGAAAAAGGACTTGGAATGACAGCTATGCAGCAAATAAAGAAAAGCTTAAAAGATTTGTCTCATAGTGAAATGCCACAAGTTATAACCAAAGACTCGGAGAAGTATGTCTTCAGAAAATAAATTTTATTAAATAAACTTTGTGATTAAGATGGATTATCTTAGCAGTATGACAAAAAATCATAATATATTTCAACAAAAAAACTTTTAAAGACTCTAGAAAAATACCCTCACAAGAAATCTTAGTCAGAACGTGAAATGAAATTGGTGTTAAAGTTGGATACAACTAACCTTTCTGAGCTATGCTTTTACTTCCCTTTTTTTTAATAAACATGGTAGAAGTTTCAAAACACCAAGAACAGAGACCAGTCAAGTGTACCATAATTTCTTCATAAAACAATCATATGAAAGTCATAAAAGGCCAACTTATCCCACCGAAATCAACCCTCGAGTCTCATGACTTTTAACCTAATGAAAGCTTATGTCTTGATTGATTTTACCACAGATGAATTTTTTTATGAAGCTACCCTTCTATGTGCTTTCCTGCAAGGAGTGACCCAGAGAACCGTGCTCTTTCCATGTGTGGTTATCAAGTGTCATCGTTCTTGATTTTTCAGATGACTGACGGGGAAATAGAATGTGCAGGACATTTTAGGGGCCTGTCTGAGGGGTGGCTTCCATCACTCCTATCCACGTTCCACTCAATTCCATGGCCAACCAAGTGGAGGGGCACATGATAAAAATGGACATGATAGTTTCAGCCACAAACACCAAGCGAGGTTATGGTGCTATTAGTGTTTGACTCTTTATTGTCTAAAGAGAAATTACCAAGTCGTATGGTTTATTTGGTCTTAAAGAGACACCTAGAAGCTTTTGTTCAGCTTGTCACAAAGCTTTGTACCCTCAACAGGGAACTCTGTTAAAATGGAGACATTATCGCACCCTCTTGTTAATCCCTAGAGAATAAACTATGAGCCGTGATGATACCAAATCACAGCTCCATGACCTCATCTGAGACTGTGCAGATCCCTCTCTATTCTTTAATAGAAAACTAAAGGAGAACACAAACATAATATTTAGATAGAATAAGATGTTTTACATGAATTTAGCATACTTTTTATCTTCTTGCTTCTCATTACAAAATGCGTAATGTTTCTTCTGGAAGGAGAACAAACAGATCCTACAGTGACATATTAAAATATATATGTTTTCCAGTTCCAATCTAACTTGCTTCCCAGAAGAAAGAAATATATTGTTAATTACAATGAGTATTAGGGAACTTGGATCTCCCAAATCAGGCATTCTTTTGAGCAACTGTGAAGATAAAATAAACCCATCTGACTTTGAAACTTACAACATTCTTCTTCAAATGGCACATAGGACAGCATAATTTTCTCTTCAAGTGCAATCACTCTGCTTGTTGCACTGTGTGATATGTAAATAATCACCAAATCGAAAGCACAGTTTATCGATTTTCAATTTTTAGAATCTATAGGCAAAGTACTGAAGAATTAATTACAGTAACAAAGTATAAATACTATAAACTTTGATAGCATACAGGTAAAAAGAGGGAAGTTAAGGTGTCTATTCAAGTGTAAAAGTGGAGAGTAAACTTTGTTTAAAATTGGTGGAACACTAACTAGAGGTTAGAACAAGAAGAGATGGTAGCAGATGAACTAAATTGTAGCAACTTACATGGAAGATTGGGAGCAGAGGACAGGTAATGGTGAATTCATTATTTTTTATTGGCAGGAAAGCAATAGATAGTGTTTAAATTTAATAAAGAAAGACTTTAGACATGAGCATATTATTTTGATTTTGGTTAACTAAAAATATTAAAAAGTGATAGTTAAATCTGACTACATGTAGGAGATGGGAATGAGGATAAGGAACATTTTATTTTTGCTTAATACTCTCTTTACTGATTGATCATTTTTAACCATGTGAAGGTCTTCCTCTACATGTACAACTTCTATGGAAAAAGGTAAAAACTTTGCAATTATAATAATATCGATAGAGTATGTTGCACTGTCCTACACACACTATCTTGATATGGATTCAGACATGACCCTGAAATGACAGCATTCGAGAATCACGTGTAATATTAAAGGCAACGTGTTCAAGCCTCTATCAGATGCATGAATGCTGTTTCTTAGCACGGCTTTCAAGGAAGCTCGCTCGATCTTTCAGTACGGCGTTCCATCGCAGTGTAGCGCGAGTCATTGGTAGTTTCTCCCCTAGTCATCAAAAGCTACCTCATTTCAACCTTGCCCATTTGTTCTTAAGTTAACTACTGGCACAATAATAATATTTGAATTAAAGGAGATTAAAATATTAGAAATTCAATTTATAGAGATTTTTTATCTCAAAAGTGGCAATAAAATGCATTTATACAAATTACCCCAGTTTGTTAACAATTCACTAAATCCCGTTTAACCACTGTAGATGAGCACCAAGGGGGTATATCCGGCTTGTCATCTGGTGGAATCACTCTCCCCCTGTTAACAATAATAGGCCTTATTATTGAAGTGTACTATGATCCGTGAAGAACTGCCACAGCTTATTTTAATTCAGTAGAAAATTACCTCTGTTACTACTTCAGTGACAAACAAAACTAAGAAGAGACAAACCTAAATCTCCACAGTCTTGATAATACGTGATCGTTTAAGGGGGATTTATGCTGCTGGAGGTCTATTTTAGAAGCTTTTCCAATAGCAGTATCTGTCTTAGACTTTCTCCGTTATTGCAAACTCGTAATTGTCCTTATTTCCTTGCAGGTGAAACTTTGTTTTTGCCTTTTATTTGGCTGCTATTATTCCAAAGACAAGAATATGTGAGGGACATTTTCATCCTAATAATGCATGTTCATAGATTATAGTGTATCTGTTATAATATATTCATTACAATATACTTGTAAACAGAAATCTAAACTTAAAATATGCTGTAAAATGGTGGCTCAACAAAACTCTTTTGTATTCAGTTTAAATTCCTTCCAAGGCGAAAGAGAATAAAGAAATTAGAAGTTCATGACTCACTCTCTTGCCTCAGTATTAGGAGAGACTGAGCCATGGTATGTCTGCTTAAATGTGAGCCTGGATACTGTGTGGCCCAGCCTGCTTACCAAACTTAACCACCCCTACCCAAATTTCCTTAAAATAATCAACATGGTATGTTCTTTTAGGCAAGAAAGAACATATATCATAAAGATAACTTCTCTTTTTCAAAAATAAGCAAAGGGGATTCTGAAAAAAACGGTAGCTATGGAGTGGTCGTTTTTGAATCTTTCCAATGTCCCTGTAGAAAAAAACAGATGAACATCTACAACCAAACGAGATGTAAGTTATCCTCGCTAATGAAAAAATGGAATCAAGCAAGGCCAGGATTGCAACCCAGGCAGCCTCCCTCCAAAGTCCAAGCTCGCACTAACCACGCTGGGCTACTGCAAAGAATATGTGAAGCTACCATCCCATGTTTCCATCCTCCTGGGTTTGCATGGTTACTGTTGTGTAAAGATGGTGCTATGTTGAGAGCAGAAAAGCAGGCTCCTTCCCTCCTCAGTGTACTCTAGACACAAAGACAACTCTTTTAAAGGCAGCTTTCCCTGAGGAAGGTCGCTGGTCTGTGTTGGTTTGCTCACGTGTGCTGGTCTCCCCCTGCTCCACAAGTGAGCGCTGGAATCTGCTCGGTGATCCCCTCGAAGGAACCGAGGCCGACACCACTGTGTAATATCACAGGAACTACAACTCCATGGCGGCAGGACAAGGATTGGTGAAGAATGACTGAATCCAACAATCGAGAGCGTCAGTTCTATCTTTCGCTACACAGGGAATTTCAGCATAATTACGTACAAAGCCCATGGTGGATGAACTGTGGAATTCTGGTATGAAACTTGGTGATACTTTATTAGAGAAATGATAGCAGACTTTAACTTATTTGGATAAAAGAATCCACATCCAATTTTTCCCTCTTCCCGAAACTGTATAGACTTCTTGGTTGTCTCAAACCTCCCACTCCTTGATCGGCAATTCTTTGTTTTAATGCTCTCATCACTAGCTCTTAGTCTGCATTTCAAGACCTTCAGTCTCACTAATTATGTCCTCCTTTCAGGTGTGCAGAAGTATCTGCTGTCTGCCTGCCTTGTTGTTGCCAAGGCTGGCTCTCCCCTTTTCGAATCTGAGCCCTCTTTGTGCACAGGTGTCCTGACAACAATCTGCCTTCTCGCCACCCCTGGGAATAGTGGTGTTTTATCCTGATGTCTTTGGCAGAAAGAGCCGCTTACACTTTGGGGCCCAACCTGAGCATAGACTCTCTCTTGAGATATTTTCTGTGCTACACCATTAACCATCTTCCTAGCAACAGTGCTTTAGGAACATTATTTTCCAATTTACTCACTCGCAAAGTCATTAAGGCAAATGAAAACATCAAGACGAGTTTTCAATACGTGATTTCTTCTCACCAGACATGAGGGGTCTGGATATAGAGTGCCCTCGGGGGTTTGGGCAGCACACAGGACATCAAAACTTGGAGTTTAGCAGCATGAAACTGTGAGAGCCAAATGTCAGTACGGCACGCCAGAGGGTACCAGATTGGAAGCTGGTAGACAATCAGATTTCAAACCAGGCCAGGCAAAATGATGGTTCCCAGTTTGAAAACAAGGCAGAGGACCTAATGGTGGAGAATTCCCAAGCGGTGATGAAGTGACGATTTCCAAGCAGAATGTGGAAAAAAACCAGCACACAGCTCTGGGGGTTTGTTATCTGATTCAGAAGTATTTGGGCCTGGGAGATGTGGACGTGTTTATGGGTGAGCAGCAGAACAGACATTGTTTTAGTTGTGTTTTTCTCCTTGACTCCTTAAGCAAGGAAACCATTTCAAATGGAAAATATCAGAGTGAGACCTATGCTTTGAGAGATTAGATTCTGATTTGGCGAGCCAATTGGAAAGCACATTTCTGTAATACAGGTAAAGTCAGTGTTAAAATATGATTTAGCTGTTCCTCTCTAACAAATTACTCTCAGTAAATTTGAGACGTGAGTATTCAGTAACCTAATAGGTTTGTTCTTCATTTGTAAATATAGATTTGAGCAGCGGTGACTAGAAGAATTTGTGTGTCTTCCAAAGTATCTTGATATTTTTCAAATAGAGTTAACATCTTGTGAAAAGAAGGATTTGGGTATTATCGTACCTACATAAACATCATGGGACATAATTACTTTGGTATTTACATGGCACAGAGAATCGGTCTAATTTCTTGGATTCAATATTAACACAAAAATTTCAGCCCTTCCCTGAGTCTCACAGAAATATTTTTTAAAATTTGTTTATATTTTTAAATATATCCCATTCATGAAACATTTACATTTGAATAATAAAAGGTAACCTTCTAGACTCTAGTAAAAAGGGAGTCTTTGAATTAAAGATATTGAGAAAATAATTTATAAAACATTTCTCTTTTAGCCTCAAATGTAGGAAAAATTTGGCTGCCCCAAACATATTCTTTAAGCCTATATATTCAAAATTAAGAATTTATTTTAATTTAAATTTCAGTTCACTCTAAAGTAGTATTTCTGAAGCAAAAGAAAATATTTCTAGTTAGTTCTGAATTATCACAGAAAGACTTGTTCACCTCACTACATCCTCGTTAATTTTGCCACCACTATAATGTTCTCCCATCCTGCTCCAAAGGGGACATAGAAGGCTACAGAGTCCACCAGATGGAACTCCTTCTTTAACGGTCTGTTGAAGAATGGGAGTCAGCCCTTTCCCTCTAGCATCCGAGCAGTCTGCTGCTCTGGGAGGCCCACAGTCTGACAGCTAAAGAAGCGAGAGGCCAGGATCCAAATGACATATCAAGTGGAAATCGCATACCTGATAAGATGGCACTAAAATTGCCTGCCGGGCAACAGAGTCAGCTGCCACGAACTAGTGATGCTCTTGGAAACATGAATTCTTGACTCTTAATCATGGCTATCTGTACTGCTTTCAGCAGAAATAAAGGCTCCGCTGGTCTCTCTCCCGGCAAGTGGGCAAGAAAGTGTGAGGGTAAACACAGCATCATCACAAGTGGTAAAGCAAGGTTTGCAGGTTGACCAGGGAATAAAGCCACCAGAAGAGAGAAGAGCTCTAGGAAACACTTTCCTACTATTGCAGAGAAAATGGTGCTTGAGAGGATACTGCGCTGGTAAAGAAGATAACAGTGGCTTATGATTATTCTAACAGAACCGCAGTAGTAGATCGCTCCCAAGGAGATATATTCATTCCCTTTTAACTGGGAAAGAATGTCTCTCTTTCTTGTGAAAGAAGTACATGTAACAATACAAAATAGTATATGAGCCATAAATTTGACCGTTCCAATTATTTGTTATAACCATGAAGTAATTGTTGGGGTCAGCACACAAATAATTTATGTGTTCAAAGCGTAAGTATAGCCTTCAAATCTAGCCTTCAAAGGACAACTACATATTGATTCAATTTCCAGCTACAGATTTTTGTCACTGTGTCCTATGACAACAAATGCATTTAATTACTGAAATTTAGGGATTGTTTCTGGATAATAACACATAGCTACACAGCTCTTGAGTTTAGTTCTCATTTAGTGATGATTCAGTTATTAGAGTAATTCATCTAATGTTTACACTTTACCAAGGGACAGTGGGTTTACTAGAAAGTGTTCAGACTTTGAAATAAGTTAGAAATATCTATATTCAAATCTTTGCTCAAACGTGACTTGATGACAAGTTATTTTCTATAAGGCTTAATTTCTCCATTCATAAATTTAGGATTTTGGGGGGACCGAGGTTTGTAAGAAATAAAATAATAAATTTTAAGTTCCTAGCACATAGCAAGCAGGGGTTCAACGTATGCTATGTGGTAGCCATGACTATTCTGTGGTTGTAGTGTTATTATTCTGTAGTTGCAGGTGGGAGTAGGAATCATGGTAAGAGGGTGTATTTGTTTTAAATTACTGCTGTGACAATGCCACAAACTTAGTAGCTTAAACACCACAAATGTTTTTATCTCCTAATCCTGAATATCAGAAGCTCCACCCAATCTCACAGGGCTATGATCAAAGCATCGGCGGGTGTATCTCTTTCTGGAGGCTCTAGGAGAATCCTTCTTGCCCTTCGCAGTTTCAAGCGGTGGCCCACATTCCTGGCTCACGGCCCCCTTCCTCCATCTTCAAAGCCAGCAATGTCAGCAGAGTTCTTTTCCTTCTGCTGTCTCTCTGGTTCTCACCTCTGCCTGCCCACCCACTTCTAAGGGTCTTCGTTGTGGTCTTGCGCCCACCCAGATAATGCAGGGTAATCTCCTTATGTAAGACCAGTTTATTAGCAATTTACATTCCTATTGCAACCTCCATTGCCCTTTGCTGTGTAACCTAAAATAGTCACAGCTCCCAGAATTAGGACATGGACTTTGGGGGCCATTATTCTGTCTACCACAGATGGCTGCAGATACACACAATACCTGGACTGTGCAAATACAAAGTCAGATATGTGATTCCAATTGTCATTCTGACTGTTTAGGCTGTCTGAATTATTGCTGAGAAAACCAGATTGGTCTAGTTATGGCCTGAAGCCTTACAAAATGGAAATCCCGCTTTCTTCTTTTCATGACTGAATCGTAATTCCACTTTCTAGTGATGTCCCCATATTTCCCATCTATCAATAATAGGCCTGTTATAAACATATATACCCACCTGAAACATCTGTCCTTGCTTAGGGTAAATCAATATTAATTTCATTTCGGGGCTTTCATCAGATCAAAAAGAGGAGAGAGGAATACAGCTTTTTCCTTTCTCTTTTCTTTTTGACCTTAATCAAGCCTCAGGGAAAAAAAATCTATTTGATGTATGTATTTATGGCACATAAAAAAGGGTAAAATGAAAGTCAGTCATTCTTCTAAGCAGAATGAGATGCTTCAGTTTTAGTTGTTCTTTAAGACAAGAAAAAGCATCCTTTTAAAATTCAAATTAATGTTCATTAACATTGATGTAATTCACAAATATAACTATAACTGATAACAAGAAATAAGATTTGTCCCAAACTTTGAAAACTAAATTGGTTAAAGTATATCATGGAGGCATTCTGTTACAGCTGGGGAATTTCCCTCCAAGCAACTTCTGTCTTCAGGCAAAAAGCAACAAGCCACATTTATTCTATGCCCATTGCAAATAGCACTTCTAAACCTCTCCACAGCTTTTTTGCAGCTGACTAGTTGTGATAAAGAAAATTCTTTCAGATTGCTTCAGCAGATACCGAAACTGAACAGTGCTAATACAAAAAATTGATCAAAAGCCAGCAACCGAATCTTTGCCGTCTGAAAACCTGTGTAGTCTAAGACATTTGGGAAACCATTTGGGGAACTGAGAAATTGAAAAAAAAAAAAGCCCCTCAGATTTATCTGACCTTCTCATTAACCATTAATGCATCCTGAGGTCTTGCTGAAATACAGATCCTGATTCAGGAGGTCCTAGGTGGTGCCTAGGTGCCTGACAGGCCCCTAGGAGAGGTTACAGCAGGTCTGCCCGCAGCAACACTTGGTCCATGTGGTTCACTTCCCCATGGATTTCCCTACTTCTTTTTCTGTTAAATGTCCTTCCTGCATTTTTGTTGTCATTGTTAGCTCTTTCCACAGTTTTGATGGGTATTACAAGACGTACTCAATTTTACTAATGGATTTCATAACCTGGTATGGCTCATAACCCAAATATTTATCAAATATTTGTTATACTTAACATGAAGGAAAAAAGACTGGCCTCTACCCTTTTAAAAGGAGGTTTTTGTTGTGGTTGTTTTCAATCTGCTTTTCAAGAATTTCTGGCTTCATTTGGTAAATTATTTTATTTTTCCATCTTTTACTGTGTTAATCACTTTAAGCCAGTTATATTTGGGGTTTTTTCCCTATTTTTTTCTAGCTTTATTGAAATAAAGTTAAAATATAACTTTGTGTAAGATTAAGGCATACAACATGATGATCTGATACATGTATATATTATGAAATGATTACTACGATGAGGTTAGTTAACACCTCCATCACTCACATAATTACCACTTTGCCTGAGTATGTGTGATGAGAACATTTCAGATCTACACTCTTAGCAACTTTCAAGTACATAATACAGTATTGTTAACTACACTTACCATTCTCTACATTAAATCCTCAGAATTTATTCATCTTATAACTGGAAGTTTGTGCCCTTTGACCAACATCTTCCCATTTTCCTCATCCCCCAGCCCCTGGCCATCACTGTTCTATTCTCTGTTTCTGAGTTTATAAGCTAGAGATATTTGAATATGTTCTATGCTCTGTACTTTATCCTGGGAATAAAAGATAAATAAGACCTTTTTATTCTTTGTAACGAGCTTGCTATCCAGCCCAAAAGGCAGAGCCATGTTTGTGAAGCTATGTCTGCTGGGAAGGGGCAGTGAATGTCACAAAATAAGTGACACTTTAATTATGCTTTGATGAAGGTTAAGATTTTGCCAGCTGACATTAAAAGTAATACAACTTAATAATAAACTTAATGAAGTCTAACATTTAATGAGGACCTAACACGGACAAGATACAATGTTGCTCAGGAACAATGTTAGAAGTTAAATTTCTAAAGATATGATTTAATATTCAACATGCTATCTCTCCATTTATAATTAACATCACCATACGGTTGAAGACAAGGGTTTTGTTGCCATAACTTCTGTTTTAGAAACATTCTCCATACTCACTACCAGTTCTTGAGGATTTCTAGAACACAGGAATTGAGACCAGAGAAGATGGGTATATTACAGAAAACTTTAAACATTGTTAAGCATTCACTGTTTGGGATTTAATTGAATTGAATAGAAGGTCATGATTTTATTTGCAGGTACAGTCTCTCTTTGACCCCTGAACCACAATGAATGAGGTTTGACAACGCTGAAGCTTCCATGCTGTGAAGGAAGCTCTAGTGTAGGCATTGCAGGTGACAGTTCTAACTGCACCCAGCCATTGAGCCCTTCCATGTGAGTGACAATGCCTTCAACAGCTGCCCTCCGCAGTCATCTTTGTCTCCCCAGCCAAGGCCCCCAGACATATTGGAGCAGAGACAAGCAGTCTCGCTGTGCACTGTCCAAAGTTTGCACTGGCAAAATGCATGAGCTTAAAACAAAAATATTTTTGTTTTACTCCACTAAATTTGAAGTGGTTTGTTGTTATGACTCTTGGCCTCCTGTCTTAATAGGCTTAGGTTTTTAAAGGCATATTTGCTTAAGTCATCATATTCTAGTCATTATAGTCTAGATGGAGTAAGCTAGTATCCAAGGGAACATGTTCTTCAATAGACCTAAGGAGATATATTTTCTTTCCTGGTCATTAATCCGTTTTTATAAACCATTACACAGAAATCAGTTTCTATAACATTAGAATTCCTTCTAGATTTCAAGGACTTTATTTTCTTGTTCATCTTCACAATCCCCACAGCTGCATCCTTGACCCCTTCTACCTCTGTGCTTGTTCCCACACAAGTCAGTGTAATGGTTAGAAGAGGTTGAAAGGAGTCTAAGTAAGGTTGTGCTCGCTTTCCCTTTTAGGTATGTGACATGCCCTCCTTAGACAGTTAGTGTAGAGCAATAACCCTCTGTATTGTCCTCATAGTAAATCATTGACTTATGATGTATATTTTTTTCTTCTGACTGTAGGAGCAGGTTGACTTACACTCCCCAGCTGGACCCTGGTGCCCAAAAGAGTCATGGGCATCATTTGTCAGAAGGGCCTTGTAGGTCCCTCCATTAGAGCTGTGTTTCCTCTCCCATCCCCTCACTCTGATGCTGACTCTGTCCATCATCTCAGCTGGGTTCTGGATGTTCAGAAGGTGCTGCTGCCCTAGGAGGACTTTGAGAGGACCCCGTATCCATTGTGCAGGAAGATAAGAGTAGGAAGATATAAGAAAAGAAGATCTCATGGTAACCATATGGCCTTTGAAACTGTACTGTTAAGATTCACATCTCAGTTTCATAACTTATGTGTTATATGGCCTTGGGTAGGTTATTCCCATTTTCTGTTCAATGGATATGATGTTGTAAGAGTTCCTGTTATGCAGCATATTGTGATGACTGTTAAATTACACAAAACACATAAGTGACTGGCACACAGTCTCTGCTTTAAAGCAATGTTTGCTCTCATCAGGGTCCTCCAGTGTAATGGAGGTGGTTCTTTTTTCTCATCTACATATCCTCTGTTTTATCTCTCCATTCCCCTAAACTTTGATTCTTATCATATTTGGTTTTCTGTTATTTTTTTCCATTCTTCATAAAACTCTGTTGTGTTTGATGACATTTGATTTACAGAAGCAAAGCTTTCTATCCTTTTCTCCAGCATAGTGACCAGCTTGCTCGCACTTAATGCAGATATGGTTATCATAAGTATAAAGACCCAGTTCAAATGAACCCTTATTTTTCTGTGCCCATTGTTAGGGTGAGCTTTAGCTGGAAAGATAACCCTGTTGGGTTTCACTGCTTAATTTCTTAAACCAATTACTTCTCTAACCTGGCACAATTATCTTTTGGACACACTGATTTGTTCCCAGGTTCAAAGATATTTTAAAAACAATACCCTTCTTGCGCTCTTCTAAAGTTAACTGTGCTTTAGAACAAAGCTAAGGCTGTGAACAGAATTATATTATGTGAGAGGTCTATTTTAATTTCCCGGAAATAACCACGATTTTGCAAGGTTGCTCAATTCCTTGCAGATTGCAAACAAAGCCAAAACCCTGGAACGACTTAGCATAACACCTTTTCTCACCTTCTTCAGCAAGGGCAACTTCAGCCCTGTCACTGCTGGATTCATTTTTCAGGTGGTAGGATATATTTTTCATAAGACAGTGATCTCTATAATTCCTAGTCATATACCAGATTCATATCTTAGAAATCTGCTGAAAATTACTAAAGAAAATCATTCTGAAAATTACTGGTCATAGATTTATCAGGTGTGTGATCAAAACACAAATCAAAGGGAAATTGTTTATTGATGCCCTTTAATAAAGTTACAAACCACAAGCAGTCAACTATCTTTTGGAAAATAAATAATAATAAAAAATACATCGTTTAGAAATGAATCTTTCATTTGTCTTGTGTGTTAAAATCATATAATTTTATTTCTATCTAAATCAAAATATTGTATTGTCTCATTTTCTCCTATACATTTCAAATTAATTTTATTAAGGTGTAATTTACCTATAATAAAGGGTAATCATTTTAAGAGTATAGTTCTATGAGTGTTGACAAATGTGTACAGCTGGGTGATCATCAACACAAACTAGAGTATTTCTAGCTTTCTAAAATGTTCCCACATGCTTTTATTGTTAGTCACTCCCTGACCCACTTCTAGACCCAGACAAGCCATTAACTAATCTATTTATGTCACTATAGATTAGATTTATTTTTCTAGAAGAATTATATGTATGTTTTAGGTCTGGCTTCTGTTGCTCAGAATAAGTTTTTGAGATTTATTCACATTGTGTATTATCATTAGTTCATTCCTTTCCATTGCTGAATGGTATTCCTAGTATGAATATAATACCATTTGTTTATCTGTTCATGTGTTGATAGGCATTTATGTTATTTACAATATTTCCTATTAGGAATAATACTGCTATGAATATTCAGTCCAAGTTTCTGTGAAATCATAGGTGTTTCTTTTTCCTGAATAATTACTTAGTAGTGAAATTGTTGGACCTTATAAGTGTGTGTTTAACTTTATAAGAAAATGTGGAAGTATTTTCCAAAGTGGTGGAACCAATGAAAATTCCTGAGAGCATAGTCTAATAGTTCCATTTTCTCAACACCCTATTTTTCTTAGATGTTCATGTGAACATACTATGGTATCTAATTTTGCTTTAAATTGGCACTTCCCTGTTGATTAATGTTAGGCATATTTCTATGAATTAATCATCTGTGTAGCTTCCTTTGTGAAGTGTTTATTTAAACCTTTTGCCCATTTTAAAATTGTTTTTGTCTTTTTATTACGGATTTGTAGAAATTTTTTATATTTTATGAATACACATGCTTTGTCAGATATTTGTACTGAAAAGATTCTCTCCTAACCTACTACTTACTTTTCATTTGTTAATGATGTCTTCGAAGAGCAAAAGTTATTGATTTTAATATAATGTTCAATTGGGTGTTCCTTTTGTAGTTAGTGCTTTTTTTTGTCCTCTCTAAAAAAACCTTTACCTAACTCAGTGTTACAGTATTTTCTCCCGTATTTTCTTTTAGATGCGTTTTGTTTTAGCACTTAATGTTAAGTATGTGAACAATTTCCAGTTATGTTTGTATTTGAAGTGAGGTAAGGGTCAAGGATCATATTTTGAAGGTGGATATCTGATTGTTCCAACACCATTTGATGAAGATTATTCTTTACTCCATTGAATTACTCGTGTTAAAAATCAATTGACCGTACATATGTGGGTCAGTTTCTGGGCTCTCTATTCTAGTCCACTGATACAGTTGTCGGTACTTATACCAGTACCTCACTTGTTTTGATTGATGTAACTTTGTAAGTCTCAATATCAGGTCGTGTGCATCCTCCCGTTTTATTCCCTTTCAAAATTGTTTCGGACTTTCTGAGTTCTTTGAACTTCCATATGGATTTTAGAAGCATTTTTTGTTTATTTTTAAAAAAAAGAAAATCTCTAATCATGCTTTTATTTCGATTAGCATCATAATACATCGATAAATCAATTTGGAGAAAATTGACATCTTAACATTAAACATTCCAGTCCATTCTACATGTTATTTAGACTTTATGTAATTTCTCTCAGCAGTGTTTTATAGTTTCTAGTGTACAAGTCTAATATACATTTTATTCTGTCTATACTTAATTTTTTAAATTTTAGATATTATTTTAAGTAGTATTGTTTATAATTTTATTCTCCAATTCATTGCTATTATGTTAAAACACAATTGTCCTTGTATATTAAACTTGTGTCTTGCCAACTTTGCTAATCTCAAATATTTGTTCAAGTAGCATAGTAGCTATTTTGTAGATATTGTAGAATTTTTCATGTACACAATTATGTCTACTGTAAATAAAGGCAGTTACACTTTTTTCTTTCCAAAATGCTTTTTTCTTCTTTTCATCCACTTACTAAACATTCAAGCACAGTGTTGAAGAAAAGTGGTAAAAACAGAATTGTTTTGGCTTTCTTCCCAGTCCTGATGGTTAGCGGGTTGAAGGGTAGACAAAACCATTCAGCCTTTCATCAGTAAGTTTGGTGTTAGCTGTAGATTTGTCATAGATGCCCTTCATCAAACTGGGGATATGCTAAGAAGTTTTTTTGTTTATTGTAAATGGATGCTAAATTTTTTCAAATGCTTTGGCTTGCATCTATTGAGAAAATTATATGATTTTTCCTCATTATTTTATTAATAGCATGTATTATTTTAACAGCTTTTGAATGTTAAACCAATCTTGCATTCCCAAGGTAAATCTCACTTGGTCATAATGTGTTAAGACCTTTGCGTTTTGCTGGAATTGCTTTGCTAATATTTTGTGAAGAGTTTTGATTCTGTGTTTATGAGGGAAAAGTTTTCCTTTCATGTGACATCTTTCTTTGGTTTGGTTGTCAGGATAATGCTGACCACATAAAATGAGGTAGAAGGTGCTTCCTCTTATTTCCTGAAATAGCTGTGTACACTGAGATCATTTATTCCCTAAATGCTGGATGGCGTTCTGTCACCGAGGCCATTTGAACATGAAGTTAGCTTTATGAGAGGGATTTTTAAGTTATGAATTCAATTCCTTTAATAGATTTGGGGCAGTCTAGTTTTTCTGTTTCTTCTTGTCAGTTATGGTAATTTATGGATTTCTTTCTTTCCAGGAATTTGTCCATTTTATCTAATTTAAAAAAATTATCTATTCCTTTACTATCTTTAATGACTTTTAGAACTATGAGATACCCCTTCTTTTATTCCTAGTACTGATGACTTTATATATTATTTTTTTCTTAATCAGTCTACCCACAGGTTTATCAGATTACTCATTTAAAAAACCAGGTGTTTAGGGCAGAGGGTATAGCTCAGTGGTAGAGTGCATGCCTAGCAGGCACGAGGTCCTAGGTTCAATCCCCAGTACCTCTATTTAAATAAACAAACAAACAAATGAAACTAATTACCTCCCCCCTCCCCCCCCCCAAAAATAGTAAAGTTCACAAATCTTAAACATAGTCCTTAAGAAATGTTTACAAATGAATACACTCATATAACCACCACTCTGGTTCAGGTGTATAATATTACCAGCAAACAGAAGC
Source organism: Vicugna pacos (assembly GCF_048564905.1). NCBI lineage: Eukaryota > Metazoa > Chordata > Mammalia > Artiodactyla > Camelidae > Vicugna > Vicugna pacos. The sequence continues at coordinate 16,895,009 of NW_027328742.1, read as the reverse complement.
CTCCCTCATCATCTTCTAGTCAATATTTTCCCAAAGTTAACTACTCTTATAACTTCCACCACCCTTAATTGGTTTTGCCTGGTTTGGAATCTCATCAATGGAATCATACAAAATACACTTTTATGTGCCTGGCTTCTTTGACTCTATTTATTTGCAAGATTCATTCATGTTATCATGAATAGCAGCAGTTCAATTTCCCAAGTTAAAAAAATAAGCCAGTGCATAAAAAACCGCCTCTGGGTTTCCTGTCTTTTTATGGACTGTTCTTTACTACCATCTTCTCACTTATTTTTGTGTAAATATCCAGTTACATTCTAAAACTCTGGAGGGTAGAGAATATTTTCTGTGCTTCCCTTACAATAGCTACACAGTCCTGAGCACTTGGTTGAATCTTAGTGAAGATTTATTGACCTGACCAGGATGATCAGAATTCTTTAGGATTTTATCACTGAAGTGGAAAGAGAACAAGGCTTGGCATTAAAGACCAATATTGAGTCTCCTCTACTTATTATTATCTTACTGACTTCGGATAAATCACTTAATTTTTTGTTTCACTTTCTTTTCCTTAAAGTGGGAATAATATGACTTGCCTTACCCTGTTCCTAGTACAGTGAGAATTCAGTACATATATGCAAAGGTACTTTGTCATTAGTAATCCAACAAATTCTTTACAAATATTTTATTAGTAAATGAAGCACTGACTTTTCTGACTCAAATCTTAAAATGTAATGGAATCCCTGGCTGTCATTTTCTGGCAAATCTGCCTGAATCCAACTGGGCAGGTGATGGGAAATAAGCAGGCTGGGCTGAGTCCATCTACAAATACGTCATGACACAAAGTAGTGCCATGATGGGGCAGTGTGGAAAGGTGGAAAGAAGTGGAAAGTCCACCATGGGATGTGTATGATGATTCATAAAATACAATGTTATTATAAAACATTGTCATAGTACCAATTCAAAGCATTCAAATTTTTTATTCATTTTTAAAATTTACGTATAGTAAAACTTAGGCTTTTTTGGAGGGGGGTGGAGCTAGCTTTTGGTTTCATTAATTTTCTCTAATTGTTTACCTAATTTGGCATTCATTTTTTTTCATTCTTGTCATTTTAAGTTTTATGTTTTTATTTATGCAGGATTAGCTTGCTTTCCTTTTATACTTCTTGAGATAGAAGCTTAGAACATTGATATTGGCATTTCCCCCTTCTAATAAAGCATTTACAAATTTATCCTAAGCACTTTTTTAGCTATATCCCACAAATTTTGATATGCTATGCTTTTAATACTATTCAGGATAAAATATTTTCTAATCTCTCTTGAGTTCTTATCTTACTAATGAAGTTTACAGAACTGAAATGCTGGATTTCCAAATATGTTGGCAATTTTTATATATCTTTTTATAATATATATCTCTAATTTAATATTTTGATGTTATCATAAGTATAATTTTAAGTTTTATTTTCCAGATTTTCATTGCTAGAATATAAAAACCCAGTTGAACTTGATATATTGTTGTTTATTCCAGTGATTTTGCTAAACTGAAATACTTGTTCTAGTAAGTAGTCTATGATTCCTGTAAACTACACATACTTCAGATGTACAATTTGATGAATTTTGATAGATGTATACACCAATGAAACCACCACCACAATCAAGACAGTTACTATTTCCATCACTCCCCAAGAGGTGCAAATTTCAAACTTACATTTCTTAGTATTTTCTGTATTCGTATTATGTTTTCTGCAAAGAAAGACAGTTTTACTCCATTCTTTCCAGTTTGTATTCCTCTTATGTGTCATAGAACACATTCGGTATAATTTCCACCTTTTAAAATCTTCCACCCTTTTAAATGTGGTGTGTCTTATGGCCTCATACATAGCTATTATGGTGAATATTTCATGCACACTTGAAAAGGACATGTATTTTGTCGTTGCTGAATGGGCTGTTTTCTCAATGTCAATTAGATGACGTTAGGTAATAATGTCCACATCTTCTAGATTCTTTCTGATTTTTTTTTTCTGCTTGTTCTGTCAATTACAGAAAGAAGAGAGCTGTAGCCTCCAACTCTAACTGGGGAAGTGTCTGTTTCTCCTTTCAGGTATGTCCAGTTTTACCTCAAGTACTTTTAAGCGGTTCTACCATGCATACTCTTTAGGATTGTCATGTTTTACATATATACATTTTTTAATTGAAGTATAGTTATAGTTAGTTTACAATGTTGCATCAACTTCTGGTGTAGAGCATAATGCTTCAGTCATACATGAACATACATATAAATTAATCTTTTTATTTTTTATAAAATGTGTCTGTTTATCCCTGATTACACCCTTTTCCCTAAATTTGATTTTGTCTGATATTCACACAGTCAATTCAGCTCTCTTATGTTTTGTATTTGCATGGTTTCATTTTTTCCTATCCTTTTACTCTTAACTTACTGTGTGTTTGAATTTAAGGTGTATTTTTCCTTAATGAACACAGGTTTATGCTGTTTTTTAATGTCTGAAAAGAGCTGTTTCTTACATTTTGCCCAGTTTTCTGTTTGTTTCTATTGGGGTGATATGTCCAGTGCCATTATTTCCTCATGGCAGAATTTCTTCTATACATTTTTGTCCTGTGGTTTGTTGTGTGCATGGCATTTAGTCTATACGCATTGTCACCTTCATGTTAATGACCACCAGACATATACTTTTCTTATTCTTGGCAATGCCTCTTTACACATTGAATAACCATTTGCATTCTGTTTTATGATTCGAGGTGAAATGACTACTGCCAGTATAGAAATGGCATTTATCATCACAATGCATTTATAAAAACCTCTCGGGACTAAAATATGTGTCTATCTACATACTTCAAAATATGAGCCACAGTAGGGATGAAAATCTCAGTTCCTCCATCCATGAAATACAAGCAAAGGAAGCACAGTATTTCTTAAATAAATGACACGTACCTCCAACACTGAATTATAAGTTGATGATCAAAAATTGCTGGCACCTGATTCCAAATGAAAAACTAAATAATTAAGTATACACTTAAATGTTAAAAATTAATTTCTTTTCATGTCTGATATTCAGATGTACAGAATGAAGTCTCAGTTATATTAATAATTTGGTGGAACTTATATTAAAAAGCTTGTGGTAAAATTTTTATTAAGAGGAGTAATATAATCACATACAATTTATGGCTTAAAATGCTTCATATCACTGTAATTGGATGTGTCAAATTTTATTTAAGCCTGATAGTATGGTTTCTGTATTTTATAATTCTTTTTGAACTAAGCTACTAAATTTATTCTATAAAGATTACTTTTTTCCAAATTTGTGCCTTAAACATTACAAAACTATATTTTCTCGATTTTAACAAAAGTTCTTAATGAGTGAATCTCTAAATGTTAGAAAAGTCTACTGATTTGTCATTCCTTTCATCTTTACATATTGATAACATACTCCCTTAATTACCATTTGTGTAGTGTCTTCAACATTTTTTTAGTAGAAGTTGATCTCTTTCCACCCTGAGACTGTTTTCTAGGTTACTTTACACAACATTGGTTGGCAACACACATAAACGTCCAGGTAGATACAGATCATTATTTTAAATTCAACCTATTATATCGCACCAAACTTTTACTGCATACAGTTATTATTACAAAATTTACCTGTTGTGGATTATCTACTATCATCAACAAAGAGAATGTGATATACACAAAAATAGGTAATCATACCTCAATTTCAGCCACAAAGAACAGTTTTTGTATAGAATTTAATGTGGTCTTCATAGAGAGAAATTTAACTGATGAAATAGTCAAGTTCTATGAAACCTAGAATTTCTTACATAAATGTATCTGTATTTTACCTAGCGCCTATAATTTTATGGGGAAATGAACTGGGTGTTTGGAAACAGATCAGAATTTTTGGGTGAAGGGAATTTTTAAGCAATATTTTTTATTTTGAAATATTGTAAGCTAGAGAAAGGTTTAAACATTACTATTATTTTAATAAATATCGCCTACAAATTCAAATTTTTTCCATACTCATATTAAATTTTTTACTGAATAAAATTCTGGAGATAAACTGAATTCTTTTATGAACCCCTAATGAACACCATTCCATTTCCCTCTTCCTCCCAAGAGGTAAACACTCCCTTAACTTGCTATTTGTCATTTCCAAGCATATTTGCTAATACTAGACAACATATACATGTATGAATCAACATGTATATATTCTTTGGGTCATATTTTTGAAGTTCTATAAATAGTATTATACATATTCACAATTATATAACTTGCTTTTTTTCTTAAGTAGATATTTATGATTTATGTAGCTTTGATTTATTAATTTAACTGCTATATACTATTCCAATTATATGACTCTAAAACAACATATTCATCAATTCTCCTATTGCTGGACATTTTTGTGATTTCCAGCTTTTCACCATTATAGAAAATGCTAAAATGAACATTCTTGTGAGGCCCTTCTTGTGCCACATTTGGGGTCCTTTCAAGTATATCTGAAAGTGCAATGCTGAGCGAGGTTATGTCCAGTTTCAATATTTCTAAAAATAACCCAAGGAATTAGGCAAATTTACAAGACCACTAGCAGTGAAGAAAGGTCAAAAGAATATTTTTATAGATTGATTTTAAGGGAAATCAAAAATCAAATTAATACTTTAGTCATATTTTGTTTATTATTTACAGGGACTCAGATGACATTTCTATAGAAGTATTTCAGTAAATTTAAGTATTTAAGAGTGTTTCAGGAAAACTTTGACATGATCTTATGGTACATGTTATTATAGCACCTGAATCTTAGTTATTAGCAGTTAATTATTGGTCATATGTTCAGAATCTCCTTGATTCAATAATCATTGTTTAACCATTCAAATAAGGTGTTAGAACCCTTTTCTCCTGGCTGTCTTGTTTCTATTTCTTCCATAACAGTCTCAATAATAAACATTTTTCCTGAGACTATTACCCACACTAAAAGTACCCTCATATCACTTTAATTTTTCATGATAAGTTCTGAAAGCACCGAGTGGAAAGTTTCATACTGCTGAGCACAACCTGCTGACTTCCCAGTGTCATGCTACATTTCCTTCACATCAGGCTACTCACTTGATTTGTGTTTCTTGTAATCTCAGGTTGCTCCTGTGCCATCTCTCGTCTCCTGAGATGGCTGCTGTCTTCTCTTTCCACATCACCTTCCCCATGTATTCCATGTGCAGCAAAAGAAAAAAAAAGATTAGAGGGACCCCTGAGGACTTTATTCCTTATTATGATCCAGTCATTTGCTGCAGTGACAAATAATTTATCAATATTATACAGGTCCTCTCCTGATCTGATTGATCAGTCATTCCCAACTTAGACATTTTAACTACAAGGGAGATAAATATCGAAAAGATTTGATCTTGCACCAGACATCTGAATGCATTTTCTTGGGTGTATTATTGTCTTAACATTATAATGGCTAAGAAATTGAATACATTATTTATATTAGTATAATTTCAATTCAATACTTTGAAAGAGATTTTAGATTCCTAAATATGTAAGCATGCAAGGACCACTGAAACTCATTACACCAGCAAGATGACTCACTGTTATCATTCTTTGTGATCCACACACTTGTCTACATTATGTACATTAGTCCACAAAGAATTCACTCAACAAACTTTCATAAGCTGGTGGACTATACCATCATCACATACTGAACAATGTAGCAAGTCATTATGATAATGATCTGATTGAAAAAAAGTGAATAGACATTCTTAAAATGTCTTTTCCACAACTATGTTGTGTGGATGTTTCTTATGTTTCCAGATAAATAATATAAAGTTTTTCTCCAAAATTCTATCCATCACTATATTTATGTCTTCCTCCCCTAACGGCAAGCAACTTTTCACTGATAAATTTCCATGGTAAGAATGTCCTTATCTTTAATTAATTAATTAATTAATTTTTTAATGGAGGTACTGGGGATTGAACCCAGGACCTCATGTGTGCTAAGCATGCACTCTACCACTGAGCTATATTCACCTCTTGGATAAATTGGGAGTTTGAAATTTGCAGATACTAAATACTATATATAAAATAGACAAACAACAAGTTTCTTCTGTATAGCACAATATCTTGCAGTAACCTATAATGAAAAAGAATATGAAAATGAATCTATGTATGTATACAGATGATTGAAACATTATGCTGTACACCAGAAATTGATGCAACATTGCAAATTGACTATACTTTAATAAAAAGGAAGGGAAAAAAAAAGAAAGAAAAGGAAAAAGAACATCCTTATCAATTCTGACAAACAGTTCAGATTCCAAATTCCACTGCCACGTTTTCCTTGAGCCCTTCTTGGGCAATTTTAAGCCTCCCCCACCCCACCTTGGAGTAGCAGGCTTTTCTCTCCCTTCGTCCCCTCATCCTTCCAACCAAGTCCTCATCTTTCTAGTATCTTCTGAGCCTTGCAATGTCTGTCAACCTTAGATTGCAGCTGAGGCCACCAGGCTGCAGATATGCCAAACAGAGAAGCAGCAGATCCTGGCACATGGCTGGTGTTTAATTAAATAATGGTTGAGTACAGAGAAGCTTTGAGAAAAAAATGTCTGTGCAGACAACTTCCCACTGTCTTGGGAGGATGTGAAATAGCTGAATAGCTGAATAGCTGAATAGCTGAATAACTGAGATCTTTCTTAATCTTAGTGTCACAAAACCCTCATCTGGAAGCCTGACAGCCCAACAAGGTCAAAGTCGAAATGAAACTGTTACAACAGAAGTGGATAATAAGTGCCTTTTACTTTCTTTCAACCACTAGGGTTCTCAGGAAAGATGGAGTCATAAGCCAAGGGCTGTGCTTAGTATTCTTGTGCAATACTGGACCGTGTCTGCCTTCTAGTTTTCAGGGACTTCTGCCCTCATCAAGAGGACTTTGTTATCAGTACTCCCTGAAAAAAAAAAGGCAGGGAGAGACAGATTGCAAAAGCGTGGACTTTCTGAACCCAGCAGGCCCCATCAGTCTGTTATGCTGCCTGAGTTCTGGAGAGCCATGGAATTATAGGGGACACTCAGGACTGAGTAGGAATCCCAGGGTCTGCTCATCCCATTCTGCCAACCTAAAAGTTTATGCAAAACAATCTGAAACTTCCCCGGTCTCTAAGATAAGAATAATGTTTCCTCCTCCCACGAATTTTCAGGCTGATTAAATGATGCATCTGGCCCTCACCAAGTGGCTTTTGAAGTGTCTATGGGGTATCTGGAGGAACTTGGCTTCCTTTTTAAAAAAATTTTATTGTTTTGTTGAAGTATAGTCAGTTTATAATGTGTTCATTTCTGGTATGCAGCATAATAATTCAGATATATATGTATCTGTGTGTGTGTGTGTGTTTGTGTGTGGGTATATACAAATATATATATTTGGTTGAATTGAAATTGATAATTCTCATTTAAAAATAATTATATTCCAGAAATATACTTTATATTAAATGGAATTGATGATTTTTCCTTACTTACATTGTTTATATAAATAAATATTAATTTAATTCTGATGATTGGCTTTAAATATTTGTATTACTAATTTTATTTTCTATTATTGTAAAATAAGAGATATAATGTACAATAATCTTTCTGAGAAGGATTCTATACTACTATTTGAATTAAAAGATTTAGTATATATTTCCTGAAGTATTTTTATTTGTGCCTTGAAATGTTCTTGTAAAGAAATACTCCACAATTCTTGGTGGTAAACATGTCTCTTCTTTAATGTGTGCCTCATATTTATATAGCTTTTATTCATTCATTTATTATAGTGCATTGCCTCATCCAATCACAGTGGGGCTGCGTTTCTTCAGGCGGCGCGGAGGGCAGCCTGACCCGGGGTCCTTGGAGCGGGCGCCGTGGCCACGCCCCCTTCCTGGGGCGGGCCCTGCCTTGTTCCAGTTGCTTCCAGAGAGGATGTACGCCGAAGGGGAGCGGAGCGGTGAGCGCTGTGTGTCCTCCAGGCCTCTCCGCGAACGTGGAGTGGCGCCTGGGGCCCCATGGACGCGGAGTCAAGAGACAAGGGGTGTTGGAGCCATCGAGGGCATGGGTACTCTTCGAAAAGGTAGGCCCCGCGAACGGCTCCACGAAGCGGCGGCGGCGGCGGCGGCGGCGGGCGGGGGGCGGCGGGCGGCGGCGGAGGGAGGCGGCGGGAGGCGGGCGGCGGCGGCGGCGGCGGCACCCAGCAAGCTGCTGGCATCTCTGTTAACGAACAAGGGCCCGGTTCCCGCTACCGGAGCGGGAGCGCGGCGGGCTGCGGGAGGCGGGAGGCGGCGGCGGGAGGCGGGCGGTGGCGGGAGGCAGCGGCGGCGGGCGGTGGCGGCGGCGGCGGGTGGCGGCGGGAGGCGGGGGGGGGAGGCGGTGGGAGGCGGCGGCGGCGGCGGGCGGCGGCGGGAGGCGGGCGGCGGCGGCGGCGGCGGCGGCGGCGGCACACAGCACGCTGCTGGCATCTCTGTTAACGAACAAGGGCCCGGTTCCCGCTACCGGAGCGGGAGCGCGGCGGGCTGCGGGAGGCGGGAGGCGGCGGCGGGAGGCGGGCGGTGGCGGGAGGCAGCGGCGGCGGGCGGTGGCGGCGGCGGCGGGTGGCGGCGGGAGGCGGGGGGGGGAGGCGGTGGGAGGCGGCGGCGGCGGCGGGCGGCGGCGGGAGGCGGGCGGCGGCGGCGGCGGCGGCGGCGGCGGCACACAGCACGCTGCTGGCATCTCTGTTAACGAACAAGGGCCCGGTTCCCGCTACCGGAGCGGGAGCGCGGCGGGCTGCGGGAGGCGGGAGGCGGCGGCGGGAGGCGGGCGGTGGCGGGAGGCAGCGGCGGCGGGCGGCGGCGGCGGCGGGAGGCGGGAGACGGCGGCGGCGGCGGCGGTAGGCGGGAGACGGCGGCGGCGGCAGCGGCGGCGGGCGGCGGCAGGAGGCGGGAGACGGTGGCGGCGGCGGCGGGCGGTGGCGGGCGGCGGCGGGAGGCGTCGGCGGCGCGGCGGCACCCAGCACACTGCTGGCATCGCTGTGAACGAACAAGGGCCCGGTTCCCGCCGCGCGGAGTGGGAGCGCGGAGGGCTGCGGGCAGCAGCGGGAGGCGGCGGCGGGCGGCGGCGGGATGCGGGAGACGGTGGCGGGAGGCAGCGGCGGCGGGCGGCCGCGGAGGCGGCACCCAGCACGCTGCTGGCATCGCTGTGAACGATCAAGGGCCCGGTTCCCGCCGCGCTCCCGCTCCGCGCGGGCGGCGGCAGGCGGCGGCGGGAGGCGGGAGACGGCGGCAGGAGGCGGGCAGTGGCGGGAGGCAGCGGCGGCGGGCGGCGGCGGCGGCGGCGGCGGCGGCGGCACCTAGCACGCTGCTGGCATCTATCTCTGTTAACGAACAAGGGCCCGGTTCCCGCCGCGCGGAGCGGGAGGGCTGCGGGCGGCGGCAGGCAGCGGCGGCGGGCGGCGGCGGCGGCGGGCGGCGGCGGGAGGCGGGAGAAGGCGGCTGGAGGCGGGCGGCGGCGGCGGCGGCGGTACCCAGCATGCTGCTGGCATCGCTGTGAACGATCAAGGGCCCGGTTCCCGCCGCGCGGAGCTGGAGCGCGGCGGGCTGCGGGAGGCGGCAGGCGGCGGCGGGAGGCGGGCGGTGGCGGGAGGCGGCGGCGGCAGGCGGTGGCGGCGGCGGCACCCAGCACGCTGCTGGCATCTCTGTGAACGAACAAGGGCCCGGTTCCCGCTACCGGAGCGGGAGCGCGGCGGGCGGCGGGAGGCGGCGGCGGGAGGCGGGCGGTGGCGGGAGGCAGCGGCGGCGGGCGGCGGCGGCGGCGGCGGGCGGCGGCGGGAGGCGGGAGACGGCGGCGGGCGGCGGCGGGAGGCGGGGGGGGGGCAGGCGGTGGGAGGCGGCGGCGGCGGCGGGCGGCGGGCGGCGGCGGGAGGCGTCGGCGGCGCGGCGGCACCCAGCACACTGCTGGCATCGCTGTGAACGAACAAGGGCCCGGTTCCCGCCGCGCGGAGTGGGAGCGCGGAGGGCTTCGGGCAGCAGCGGGAGGCGGCGGCGGGCGGCGGCGGGATGCGGGAGACGGCGGCGGGAGGCGGACGGTGGCGGGAGGCAGCGGCGGCACCCAGCACGCTGCTGGCATCGCTGTGAACGAACAAGGGCCCGGTTCCCGCCGCGCTCCCGCTCCGCGCGGGCGGCGGCAGGCGGCGGCGGGAGGCGGGAGACGGCGGCAGGAGGCGGGTAGTGGCGGGCGGCGGCGGCGGCACCTAGCACGCTGCTGGCATCTCTGTTAACGAACCATGGCCCGGTTCCCGCCGCGCTCCCGCTCCGCGGGGGCGGCGGCAGGCGGCGGCGGGAGGCGGGAGACGGCGGCAGGAGGCGGGTAGTGGCGGGCGGCGGCGGCGGCACCTAGCATGCTGCTGGCATCTCTGTTAACGAACAAGGGCCCGGTTCCCGCCGCGCGGAGCGGGAGGGCGGCGGGCGGCGGCGGGAGGCGGGAGAAGGCGGCTGGAGGCGGGCGGCTGCGGCGGCGGCGGTACCCAGCATGATGCTGGCATCGCTGTGAACGATCAAGGGCCCGGTTCCCGCCGCGCGGAGCTGGAGCGCGGCGGGCTGCGGGAGGCGGCAGGCGGCGGCGGGAGGCGGGAGACAGCGGTGGGAGGCTGGCGGCAGGCGGGAGGCGGCGGCAGCGGGCGGCGGCGGCAGCGGCGGCTCCCAGCGCACTGCTGGCATCGCTGTGAACGAACAACGGAAAGGAAGACATGGAGGAGGAGAAGGAGGTGATGGAGCAGGTGGTGGTGGTGGAGGAGGAGGTGGTGGAGGAGGAGCTGGTGGAGGATGTGGAGGAGGAGGATGTGGAGGAGGAGGATGTGGAGGAGGAGGAGGATGTGGAGAAGGAGGAGGATGTGGAGAAGGAGGAAAATGTGAAGGAGGTGGAGGAGGAGAAGGGGTGGAGGAGGAGGAGGAGGCGGAGGAGGAGGCGGAGGAGGAGCTCGAGGACGAGGAGGAGGTGGAGGAGGAGGAGGTGGAGGAGGAGGAGGAGATGGAGGAGGAGGTGGAGGAGGATTATTAAAATAATCCTCAAGATTGTTTCTAATTTCCATAATAATACTTAATTAAAGCTACTTCATACGCAACTATTAACAAAGAAAGTAATTGCTGCCAGTCTTCCAGATAGCCTGCAAGGAGTTCCAGAATTGAATTATGGAGAATTAACTGGATAAATCAATCTGGAAGTAGATTTACCACTGGTGCAGCATTTAGCCTCTAATGTAAAGAGCCAGAAGCAGTCTTTCGATGGAATCTCAAAGTACGCTCAGTTCTTTCCTGGTTTCCTTGACCAAGAAGAGCAGTACTACCTTTCTCTACCTAAAAGGGAATGTGGAGGAGTAGGAGGAGGTGGAGGAGGAGGAGGAGGAGGAGGTGGAGGAGGAGGAGGATGTGGAGGAGGAGGAGGATGTGGAGGAGGATGTGGAGGAGGTGGAGGATGTGGAGGAGGAGGATGTAGAGGAGGAGGATGTGGAGGAGGAGGAGGATGTGGAATTGGAGGAGGAGGATGTGGAGGAGGAGGAGGATGTGGAGGAGGAGGAGGATGTGGAGGAGGTGGAGGAGGAGGAGATGGAGGAGGAGGAGGAGGTGGAGGAGGTGTGGAGGAGGAGGTGGTGGAGTAGGAGTTGGAGGAGGTGGTGGAGGAGGTGGTGGAGGAGGAGGATTATTAAAATAATCCTCAAGATTGTTTCTAATTTCCAAAATAATATTGAATTAAAGCTATTTCATACGCAACTATTAAGAAAGAAAGTAATTGATGCCAGTCTTCCAGATAGCCTGCAAGGTGTTCCAGAATTGAATTATGGAGAATTAACTGGATAAATGAGTCTGGAAGTAGATTTACCACTGGTGCAGCATTTAGCCTCTAAGGAAAAGAGCCAGAAGCAGTCTTTCGATGGAATCTAAAAGTACGCTCAGTTCTTTCCTGGTTTCTAGGACCAGGAAGAGCAGTACTACCTTTCTCTACCTAAAAAGGAATGTGGAGAAGTAGGAGGAGGAGGAGGTGGAAGAGAAAGAGGAGTTGGAGGAGGAAGAGGAGGTGGAGGAGGAAGAGGAGGTGGAGGAGTATGCGGAGGAGGAGGAGGTGGAGGAGGAGGTGGAGGAGGAGGAGGTGGAGGAGGAGGTGGAGGAGGAGGAGATGGAGGAGGAGGTGGAGGAGGAGGAGGTGGAGGAGGAGGAGGAGGTAGAGGAGGAGGTGGATGTGGAATTGGAGGAGGAGGAGGAGGTGGAGGAGGAGGAGGTGGTGGAGGAGGAGGAGGTGGTGGAGGAGGAGGTGGAGGAGGAGGAGGTGGTGGAGGAGGAGGTGGAGGAGGAGGAGGTGGTGGAGGAGGAGGTGGAGGAGGAGGAGGATTATTAAAATAATCCTCAAGATTGTTTCTAATTTCCAAAATAATACTGAATTAAAGCTATTTCATACGCAACTTTTAAGAAAGAAAGTAATTGCTGCCAGTCTTCCAGATAGCCTGCAAGGAGTTCCAGAATTGAATTACGGAGAATTAACTGGATAACTCAATCTGGATGTAGATTTACCACTGGTGCAGCATTTAGCCTCTAATGAAAAGAGCCAGAAAGAGTCTTTCGATGGAATCTCAAAGTACGCTCAGTTCTTTCCTGGTTTCTTTGACCAAGAAGAGCAGTACTACCTTTCTCTACCTAAAAAGGAATGTGGAGGAGAAGGAGGAGGTGGAGGAGGAGGATGAGGTGGAGGAGTTGGAGGAGGAGGAGGAGGATGTGGTGGAGGAGGAGGAGGATGTGGTGGAGGAGGAGGAGGATGTGGTGGAGGAGGAGGAGGATGTGGAGGAGGAGGAGGATGTGGAGGAGGTGGAGGAGGAGGAGGAGGAGGTGGAGGAGGAGGAGGTGGAGGAGGAGGAGGTGGAGGAGGAGGTTGTGGAGGAGGAGGTGGAGGAGGAGGAGGTGGTGGAGGAGGAGGAGGTGGAGGAGGAGGAGGGTTATTAAAATAATCCTCAAGATTGTTTCTAATTTCCAAAATAATATTGAATTAAAGCTACTTCATACGCAACTATTAAGAAAGAAAGTAATTGCTGCCAGTCTTCCAGATAGCCTGCAAGGAGTTCCAGAATTGAATTATGGAGAATTATCTGGATACATCAATCTGGAAGTAGATTTACCACTGGTGCAGCATTTAGCCTCTAATGAAAAGAGCCAGAAGCAGTCTTTCGATGGAATCTCAAAGTACGCTCAGTTCTTTCCTGGTTTCTAGGACCAGGAAGAGCAGTACTACCTTTCTCTACCTAAAAAGGAATGTGGAGGAGTAGGAGGAGGTGGAGGAGGAGGATGAGGTGGTGGAGTTGGAGGAGGAGGAGGAGGAGGTGGAGGAGGAAGAGGTGGAGGAGGAGGAGGAAGTGGAGGAGGAGGATGAGGTGGAGGAGTTGGAGGAGGAGGAGGAGGAGGATGTTGTGGAGGAGGAGGAGGAGGATGTGGAGGAGGAGGAGGATGTGGAGGAGGAGGATGTGGAGGAGGAGGAGGATGTGGAGGAGGTGGAGGAGGAGGAGGTCGAGGAGGAGGAGGTGTAGGAGGTGGTGGAGGTGGAGGAGGAGGAGGTGGAGGAGGAGGAGGAGGTGGAGGAGGAGGAGGATTATTAAAATAATCCTCAAGATTGTTTCTAATTTCCAAAATAATATTGAATTAAAGCTACTTCATACGCAACTATTTAGAAAGAAAGTAATTGCTGCCAGTCTTCCAGATAGCCTGCAAGGAGTTCCAGAATTGAATTATGGAGAATTAACTGGATAACTCAATCTGGAAGTAGATTTACCACTGGTGCAGCATTTAGCCTCTAATGAAAAGAGCCAGAAGCAGTCTTTCGATGGAATCTCAAGTACCCTCAGTTCTTTGTTGGTTTCTTTGACCAAGAAGAGCAGTACTACCTTTCTCTACCTAAAAAGGAATGTGGAGGAGTAGGAGGAGTTGGAGGAGGAGGAGGAGGTGGAGGAGTTGGAGGAGGAGGAGGAGGAGGTGGAGGAGGAGGAGGTGGAGGAGGAGGTGGATGTGGAATTGGAGGAGGAGGAGGTGGAGGAGGAGGAGTTTGAGGAGGAGGACGAGTTGGAGGAGGTGGAGGAGGAGGAGGAGGAGGTGGAGGATGAGGAGGAGGTGGAGGAGGAGGAGGTGGAGGAGGAGGAGGAGGTGGTGGAGGAGGAGGATTATTTAAATAATCCTCACGATTTTTTCTAATTTCTAAAATATTTAATTAAAGCTACTTCATACGCAACTATTAAGAAAGAAAGTAATTGCTGCCAGTCTTCCAGATAGCCTGCAATGAATTCAATAGTTGAACTATGGAGAATTAACTGGATAAATCAATCTGGAAGTAGATTTACCACTGGTGCAGCATTTAGCCTCTAATGAAAAGAGCCAGAAGCAGTCTTTCGATGGAATCTCAAGTACCCTCATTTCTTTCCTGGATTCTTTGACCAAGAATAGCAGTACTACCTTTCTCTACCTAAAAAGGAATGTGGAGGAGTAGGAGGAGGTGGAGGAGGAGGATGAGGTGGAGGAGTTGGAGGAGGGAGGAGTTGGAGGAGGAGGAGGTGGAGGAGGAGGTGGAGGAGGAGGATGAGGTGGAGGAGTTGGAGGAGGAGGAGGAGGAGGATGTGGTGGAGGAGGAGGAGGATGTGGTGGAGGAGGAGGAGGATGTGGAGGAGGAGGAGAATGTGGTGGAGGAGGAGGATGTGGAGGAGGTGGAGGAGGAGGAGGAGGTGGAGGAGGAGGAGGATGTGGAGGAGGTGGAGGAGGAGGAGGTGGTGGAGGAGGAGGTGGTGGAGGAGGAGGAGGTGGTGGAGGAGGAGGAGGTGGAGGAGGAGGAGGATTATTAAAATAATCCTCAAGATTGTTTCTAATTTCCAAAATAATATTGAATTAAAGCTATTTCATACGCAACTATTAAGAAAGAAAGTAATTGCTGCCAGTCTTCCAGATAGCCTGCAAGGAATTCCAGAATTGAATTATGGAGAATTATCTGGATAAATCAATCTGGAAGTAGATTTACCACTGGTGCAGCATTTAGCCTCTAATGAAAAGAGCCAGAAGCAGTCTTTCGATGGAATCTAAAAGTACGCTCAGTTCTTTCCTGGTTTCTAGGACCAGGAAGAGCAGTACTACCTTTCTCTACCTAAAAAGGAATGTGGAGAAGTAGGAGGAGGAGGAGGTGGAGGAGAAAGAGGAGTTGGAGGAGGAAGAGGAGGTGGAGGAGGAAGAGGAGGTGGAGGAGTATGCGGAGGAGGAGGAGGTGGAGGAGGAGGTGGAGGAGGAGGAGGTGGAGGAGGAGGTGGAGGAGGAAGACGTGGAGGAGGAGGAGGAGGTGGAGGAGGAGGAGGAGGTGGAGGAGGAGGAGGTGGAGGAGGAGGAGGTGAAGGAGGATGAGGAGATGGAGGAGGAGGTGGAGGAGGAGGAGGTGGAGGAGAAAGAGGAGGTGGAGGAGGTGGAGGAGGAGGAGGATTATTAAAATAATCCTCAAGATTGTTTCTAATTTACAAAATAATATTGAATTAAAGCTACATCATACACAACTATTAAGAAAGAAAGTAATTGCTGCCAGTCTTCCAGATAGCCTGCAAGGAGTTCCAGAATTGAATTATGGAGAATTAACTGGATAAATCAATCTGGAAGTAGATTTACCACTGGTGCAGCATTTAGCCTCTAATGAAAAGAGCCAGAAACAGTCTTTCGATGGAATCTCAAAGTACGCTCAGTTCTTTCCTGGTTTCTTTGACCAAGAAGAGCAGTACTACCTTTCTCTACCTAAAAAGGAATGTGGAGGAGTAGGAGGAGTTGGAGGAGGAGGATGAGGTGGAGGAGTTGGAGGAGGAGGAGGAGGAGGATGTGGTGGAGGAGGAGGAGGATGTGGTGGAGGAGGAGGAGGATGTGGAGGAGGAGGAGGATGTGGAGGAGGAGGTGGAGGAGGAGGAGGAGGAGGTGGAGGAGGAGGAGGTGGAGGAGGAGGAGGAGGAGATGGAGGAGGAGGTGGAGGAGGAGGAGGTGGAGGAGAAGGAGGAGGTGGAGGAGGTGGAGGAGGAGGAGGATTATTAAAATAATCCTCAAGATTGTTTCTAATTTACAAAATAATATTGAATTAAAACCACATCATACACAACTATTAAGAAAGAAAGTAATTGCTGCCAGTCTTCCAGATAGCCTGCAAGGAGTTCCAGAATTGACTTATGGAGAATTATCTGGATAAATCAATCTGGAAGTAGATTTACCACTGGTGCAGCATTTAGCCTCTAATGAAAAGAGCCAGAAGCAGTCTTTCGATGGAATCTCAAAGTACGCTCAGTTCTTTCCTGGTTTCTAGGACCAGGAAGAGCAGTAGTACCTTTCTCTACCTAAAAAGGAATGTGGAGGAGTAGGAGGAGGTGGAGGAGGAGGATGAGGTGGTGGAGTTGGAGGAGGA
>NW_027328742.1:16863580-16866080 GCF_048564905.1 Vicugna pacos | reverse complement strand
CTTTGACCAAGAAGAGCAGTACTACCTTTCTCTACCTAAAAAGGAATGTGGAGGAGTAGGAGGAGTTGGAGGAGGAGGAGGAGGTGGAGGAGTTGGAGGAGGAGGAGGAGGAGGTGGAGGAGGAGGAGGTGGAGGAGGAGGTGGATGTGGAATTGGAGGAGGAGGAGGTGGAGGAGGAGGAGTTTGAGGAGGAGGACGAGTTGGAGGAGGTGGAGGAGGAGGAGGAGGAGGAGGTGGAGGATGAGGAGGAGGTGGAGGAGGAGGAGGTGGAGGAGGAGGAGGAGGTGGTGGAGGAGGAGGATTATTTAAATAATCCTCACGATTTTTTCTAATTTCTAAAATATTTAATTAAAGCTACTTCATACGCAACTATTAAGAAAGAAAGTAATTGCTGCCAGTCTTCCAGATAGCCTGCAATGAATTCAATAGTTGAACTATGGAGAATTAACTGGATAAATCAATCTGGAAGTAGATTTACCACTGGTGCAGCATTTAGCCTCTAATGAAAACAGCCAGAAGCAGTCTTTCGATGGAATCTCAAGTACCCTCATTTCTTTCCTGGATTCTTTGACCAAGAATAGCAGTACTACCTTTCTCTACCTAAAAAGGAATGTGGAGGAGTAGGAGGAGGTGGAGGAGGAGGATGAGGTGGAGGAGTTGGAGGAGGGAGGAGTTGGAGGAGGAGGAGGTGGAGGAGGAGGTGGAGGAGGAGGATGAGGTGGAGGAGTTGGAGGAGGAGGAGGAGGAGGATGTGGTGGAGGAGGAGGAGGATGTGGTGGAGGAGGAGGAGGATGTGGAGGAGGAGGAGAATGTGGTGGAGGAGGAGGATGTGGAGGAGGTGGAGGAGGAGGAGGAGGTGGAGGAGGAGGAGGATGTGGAGGAGGTGGAGGAGGAGGAGGTGGTGGAGGAGGAGGTGGTGGAGGAGGAGGAGGTGGTGGAGGAGGAGGAGGTGGAGGAGGAGGAGGATTATTAAAATAATCCTCAAGATTGTTTCTATTTTCCAAAATAATATTGAATTAAAGCTATTTCATACGCAACTATTAAGAAAGAAAGTAATTGCTGCCAGTCTTCCAGATAGCCTGCAAGGAATTCCAGAATTGAATTATGGAGAATTATCTGGATAAATCAATCTGTAAGTAGATTTACCACTGGTGCAGCATTTAGCCTCTAATGAAAAGAGCCAGAAGCAGTCTTTCGATGGAATCTAAAAGTACGCTCAGTTCTTTCCTGGTTTCTAGGACCAGGAAGAGCAGTACTACCTTTCTCTACCTAAAAAGGAATGTGGAGAAGTAGGAGGAGGAGGAGGTGGAGGAGAAAGAGGAGTTGGAGGAGGAAGAGGAGGTGGAGGAGGAAGAGGAGGTGGAGGAGTATGCGGAGGAGGAGGAGGTGGAGGAGGAGGTGGAGGAGGTGGAGGAGGAGGTGGAGGAGGAAGAGGTGGAGGAGGAGGAGGAGGTGGAGGTGGAGGAGGAGGAGGAGGTGGAGGAGGAGGAGGTGGAGGAGGAGGAGGTGAAGGAGGATGAGGAGATGGAGGAGGAGGTGGAGGAGGAGGAGGTGGAGGAGAAAGAGGAGGTGGAGGAGGTGGAGGAGGAGGAGGATTATTAAAATAATCCTCAAGATTGTTTCTAATTTACAAAATAATATTGAATTAAAGCTACATCATACACAACTATTAAGAACGAAAGTAATTGCTGCCAGTCTTCCAGATAGCCTGCAAGGAGTTCCAGAATTGAATTATGGAGAATTAACTGGATAAATCAATCTGGAAGTAGATTTACCACTGGTGCAGCATTTAGCCTCTAATGAAAAGAGCCAGAAACAGTCTTTCGATGGAATCTCAAAGTACGCTCAGTTCTTTCCTGGTTTCTTTGACCAAGAAGAGCAGTACTACCTTTCTCTACCTAAAAAGGAATGTGGAGGACTAGGAGGAGTTGGAGGAGGAGGATGAGGTGGAGGAGTTGGAGGAGGAGGAGGAGGAGGATGTGGTGGAGGAGGAGGAGGATGTGGTGGAGGAGGAGGAGGATGTGGAGGAGGAGGAGGATGTGGAGGAGGAGGTGGAGGAGGAGGAGGTGGAGGAGGAGGAGGTGGAGGAGGAGGAGGAGGAGGTGGAGGAGGAGGAGGAGGAGATGGAGGAGGAGGTGGAGGAGGAGGAGGTGGAGGAGAAGGAGGAGGTGGAGGAGGTGGAGGAGGAGGAGGATTATTAAAATAATCCTCAAGATTGTTTCTAATTTACAAAATAATATTGAATTAAAACTACATCATACACAACTATTAAGAAAGAAAGTTATTGCTGCCAGTCTTCCAGATAGCCTGCAAGGAGTTCCAGAATTGACTTATGGAGAATTATCTGGATAAATCAATCTGGAAGTAGATTTACCACTGGTGCAGCATTTAGCCTCTAATGAAAAGAGCCAGAAGCAGTCTTTCGATGGAATCTCAAAGTACGCTCAGTTCTTTCCTGGTTTCTAGGACCAGGAAGAGCAGTAGTACCTTTCTCTACCTA
>NW_027328742.1:16816080-16861080 GCF_048564905.1 Vicugna pacos | reverse complement strand
GAGGAGGAGGAGGAGGAGGATGTGGTGGAGGAGGAGGATGTGGAGGAGGAGGAGGATGTGGAGGAGGAGGAGGATGTGGAGAGGTGGAGGAGGAGGAGGAGGTGGAGGAGGAGGAGGTGGAGGAGGTGGTGGAGGTGGAGGAGGAGGAGGTGGAGGAGGAGGAGGAGGTGGAGGAGGTGGAGGAGGAGGAGGATTATTAAAATAATCCTCAAGATTGTTTCTAATTTACAAAATAATATTGAATTAAAGCTACTTCATACGCAACTATTAAGAAAGAAAGTAATTGCTGCCAGTCTTCCAGATAGCCTGCAAGGAGTTCCAGAATTGAATTATGGAGAATTAACTGGATAAATCAATCTGGAAGTAGATTTACCACTGGTGCAGCATTTAGCCTCTAATGAAAAGAGCCAGAAACAGTCTTTCGATGGAATCTCAAAGTACGCTCAGTTCTTTCCTGGTTTCTTTGACCAAGAAGAGCAGTACTACCTTTCTCTACCTAAAAAAGAATGTGGAGGAGTAGGAGGAGGTGGAGGAGGAGGATGAGGTGGAGGACTTGGAGGAGGAGGAGGAGGATGTGGTGGAGGAGGAGGAGGATGTGGTGGAGAAGGAGGAGGATGTGGAGGAGGAGGAGGATGTGGAGGAGGAGGAGGAGGAGGAGGTGGAGGAGGAGGTGGAGGAGGAGGAGGTGGAGGAGGTGGTGGAGGAGGAGGAGGTGGAGGAGGTGGTGGAGGAGGAGGTGGTGGAGGAGGAGGTGGAGGAGGAGGAGGTGGTGGAGGAGGAGGATGTGGAGGAGGAGGAGGATTATTAAAATAATCCTCAAGATTGTTTCTAATTTCCAAAATAATATTGAATTAAAGCTACTTCATACGCAACTATTAAGAAAGAAAGTAATTGCTGCCAGTCTTTCAGATAGCCTGCAAGGAGTTCCAGAATTGAATTATGGAGAATTATCTGGATAAATCAATCTGGAAGTAGATTTACCACTGGTGCAGCATTTAGCCTCTAATGAAAAGAGCCAGAAGCAGTCTTTCGATGGAATCTCAAAGTACGCTCAGTTCTTTCCTGGTTTCTAGGACCAGGAAGAGCAGTACTACCTTTCTCTACCTAAAAAGGAATGTGGAGGAGTAGGAGGAGGTGAGGAGGAGGATGAGGTGGTGGAGTTGGAGGAGGAGGAGGAGGAGGTGGAGGAGGAAGAGGTGGAGGAGGAGGAGGAAGTGGAGGAGGAGGATGAGGTGGAGGAGTTGGAGGAGGAGGAGGAGGAGGATGTGGTGGAGGAGGAGGAGGAGGATGTGGAGGAGGAGGAGGATGTGGAGGAGGAGGATGTGGAGGAGGAGGAGGATGTGGAGAGGTGGAGGAGGAGGAGGAGGTGGAGGAGGAGGAGGTGGTGGAGGTGGAGGAGGAGGAGGTGGAGGAGGAGGAGGAGGAGGTGGAGGAGGAGGAGGATTATTAAAATAATCCTCAAGATTGTTTCTAATTTACAAAATAATATTGAATTAAAGCTACTTCATACGCAACTATTAAGAAAGAAAGTAATTGCTGCCAGTCTTCCAGATAGCCTCAAGGAGTTCCAGAATTGAATTATGGAGAATTAACTGGATAAATCAATCTGGAAGTAGATTTACCACTGGTGCAGCATTTAGCCTCTAATGAAAACAGCCAGAAGCAGTCTTTCGATGGAATCTCAAGTACCCTCATTTCTCTCCTGGATTCTTTGACCAATAATAGCAGTACTACCTTTCTCTACCTTAAAAGGAATGTGGAGGAGTAGGAGGAGGTGGAGGAGGAGGATGACGTGGAGGAGTTGGAGGAGGGAGGAGTTGGAGGAGGAGGAGGTGGAGGAGGAGGTGGAGGAGGAGGATGAGGTGGAGGAGTTGGAGGAGGAGGAGGAGGAGGATGTGGTGGAGGAGGAGGAGGATGTGGTGGAGGAGGAGGAGGATGTGGAGGAGGAGGAGAATGTGGTGGAGGAGGAGGATGTGGAGGAGGTGGAGGAGGAGGAGGAGGTGGAGGAGGAGGAGGTGGTGGAGGAGGAGGTGGTGGAGGAGGAGGAGGTGGTGGAGGAGGAGGAGGTGGTGGAGGAGGAGGATTATTAAAATAATCCTCAAGATTGTTTCTAATTTCCAAAATAATATTGAATTAAAGCTATTTCATACGCAACTATTAAGAAAGAAAGTAATTGCTGCCAGTCTTCCAGATAGCCTGCAAGGAATTCCAGAATTGAATTATGGAGAATTATCTGGATAAATCAATCTGGAAGTAGATTTACCACTGGTGCAGCATTTAGCCTCTAATGAAAAGAGCCAGAAGCAGTCTTTCGATGGAATCTAAAAGTACGCTCAGTTCTTTCCTGGTTTCTAGGACCAGGAAGAGCAGTACTACCTTTCTCTACCTAAAAAGGAATGTGGAGAAGTAGGAGGAGGAGGAGGTGGAGGAGAAAGAGGAGTTGGAGGAGGAAGAGGATGTGGAGGAGGAAGAGGAGGTGGAGGAGTATGCGGAGGAGGAGGAGGTGGAGGAGGAGGTGGAGGAGGAGGAGGTGGAGGAGGAGGAGGAGGTGAAGGAGGAGGAGGAGATGGAGGAGGAGGTGGAGGAGGAGGAGGTGGAGGAGAAGGAGGAGGTGGAGGAGGTGGAGGAGGAGGAGGATTATTAAAATAATCCTCAAGATTGTTTCTAATTTACAAAATAATATTGAATTAAAGCTACATCATACGCAACTATTAAGAAAGAAAGTAATTGCTGCCAGTCTTCCAGATAGCCTGCAAGGAGTTCCAGAATTAAATTATGGAGAATTAACTGGATAAATCAATCTGGAAGTAGATTTACCACTGGTGCAGCATTTAGCCTCTAATGAAAAGAGCCAGAAACAGTCTTTCGATGGAATCTCAAAGTACGCTCAGTTCTTTCCTGGTTTCTTTGACCAAGAAGAGCAGTACTACCTTTCTCTACCTAAAAAGGAATGTGGAGGAGTAGGAGGAGGTGGAGGAGGAGGATGAGGTGGAGGAGTTGGAGGAGGAGGAGGAGGATGCGGTGGAGGAGGAGGAGGATGCGGTGGAGGAGGAGGAGGATGTGGTGGAGGAGGAGGAGGATGTGGAGGAGGAGGAGGATGTGGAGGAGGAGGAGGAGGAGGAGGTGGAGGAGGAGGTGGAGGAGGAGGAGGTGGTGGAGGAGGAGGTGGAGGAGGAGGAGGTGGAGGAGGAGGAGGTGGAGGAGGAGGAGGAGGAGGTGGAGGAGGAGGTGGAGGAGGAGGAGGAGGTGGAGGTGGAGGAGGAGGAGGTGGAGGTGGTGGAGGAGGAGGTGGAGGAGGAGGAGGTGGAGGAGAAGGAGGTGGAGGATGTGGAGGAGGAGGAGGAGGAGGACGTGGAGGAGGAGGAGGATGTGGAGGAGTAGGAGGATGTGGAGGAGGAGGATTATTAAAATAATCCTCAAGATTGTTTCTAATTTCCAAAATAATATTTAACTGAAGATACTTCATACGCAACTGTTAGCAAAGAAAGTAATTGCTGCCGTGGGGGTGATACAAACCCCACTGAAGGACGTGCCCTAACGGGGGCCTCATGTCATGTCAGGGACAGGGCAATCTCTTGGATGAAAGGAGCACTGTGTGTTGGAATAAAAATAAGATTGACACAAGTTTGGTCAAGTTTATGGAGATTTTGGAACACTTGAAAGGAGGATTTAATTTAGATTTGACATGATATGTTGATGAGAGCAAATTTGACTCACTGAGCAGAAAGTAGCTTGATTATAGTTTAATTCTTGTATTGTTCACAAAAAACACGTGTAGCAGCATTTGCTTCGAGGAGACAACTTTCGTTTTGGCTTCTACTGCCAGAGAAGATTTGGAAGTGAGAGATGGAAAACCACAGTGGAGAAATTCCTTGGACGTGTGCAATAGCAATGTTATACAGAAATGGTTGTGCTACTGGAAGTAGAGTTGCTGGGTTTTATGAAGCAACAGAAGAGAAGGCTCTTTTTTATGGACTGAATATCTAGAAGTTTCAGATAGAGAGCTCCAAATGAGTTAGAACAAATGAGTCCCAGAAGTGGACCACGTGGAACAGACACAGGAAACAAGGTAATGTAAGATGGAGATACAGAAGAACTGGGACCCAGATGCTCATAGTGAAAAGCCTCACCAGTATTAATGTGGGACAATATATTGTCAGCAGTTGAAGTATGTGGTTGTTATAACCAACTATAATGTATGATCTGCTTAATTTCTATTAGGATGTGTGTGTGTGTGTGTGTGTAGAGGGAGGGAGAGATAGAGAGTTATTAACCATCAGCAAGCAATATATTTTAAATCATGAGTTGATGTCTCCTTGCATTTTAAGTAAGTTCTTCATTAAAAGAAGAACTTCATTTATTTTTAGATGGAGGTATTTGAATTAGGTGAGCCAATTGCTATGGCTGGCCATTAACCCTTTTGAAGAGAAGAGTGAGATAGAACAGAATTTTGAGAAGGAAGTGGAGAAGTAAATAAATCAGTGAAAAAGATGTCCAAGAACAAATTTTACAAGGTAAAATGGAATTCAAGTACAGCATCCAAATCAAAGTTTTGAAATACAAAGTAAGAATACACATATCTTTACAGTTCAAAGATGAAGAAGATAAGGGAAAAAAACATTGATTTTGGTGAAAAGGTCAGAGATGACCTTCTTGAAGGCAGTTTTCACGCGTGGTGGGACTTAAGTGGTTATGGGGACAAGGGCTAAGAATTTACAATTGAAGAAATAGAAGTAATGAGTGCAGACTTGTCTTTAACATATTAGAGACAATAGTGTGGGGTGTGTACTAAGCAAAAAGTTGAGGGGCAGAGGGGTATTTGTATTTTGAGAGAGGAGGTCTGAGTAACTTTATATAGAAAGAGGAAAAGGGAGGTAATGCAAACAGTATTAAAACTGCAATGGGCAGGGGAGAGGGGTGGTTTTCAATAAAACTTGCTCTTTTGTAGAAGCCAGAATGAAAAGGGATCAAGCACTGAATTATCGATGGCAGGAAACAGGAGAGTCATTATTTTTCTCAGAAAAGAAAAAGGACATGAGTAAAAGATTTGAAGAAATTTAAAAATATTAGAATAGCTACTATAGAGTGTGGAATAGGAATAGGGTCAAGATGAACATAAGGACTGTTGAGGTGCAGCCAGGGCTCTCTGAGATTAGGTATAGTACTTATTATATGTAATCAGTCATTTGTAGAGACTCTTTACATCAACTTCCAACAAGGTAGAAGAGAGAACAGAGGAAACCTCAGGTAAAAGTGATTAAAGTTTCAGGAATGCAGTACAGGCCAAGGGGATGAGTGACTCTAGGATGCCTTAAAGGGGGTATTGAGATGACAGATCACAATATGCACCCAAACTAGAGAGGTGAGTGGAATCAATTCAGTTTAGCATTAATGGAAAGTCTCTAGTTTCAAGGCCAGTGCTAGGAAGAAAGAAAAAAAAAACAAGCAATCAAATAAGCAGGTGGTGAAGAATCAGAGGTCACAATGAAAGCAAAGAGTCAAAAAGCCTTAGAACAGATGTGAAAGTGGAAAATGGAGAAAATTAAAAACTATAAGTCAGAGAAAAATCATTCAAGTTCCAACTCTACACAGACTCTTCTGAGATGAGGATTTGCCAGATGGCAACTCTTTAATTGTAAGTCATTGCAGTTGAGAAGGTCAAAGAACTGTGGTGCCAGGATGCACATAGGTTGTCACAGTGGTTGAGAAAAGCACTAAGCAGAAAGGCATGAAACAGTTGAAGGAAGAAAACTCATCAATAAAGTCATCAAGATACATCTGGACAGCAGGAAAGTGTAGCTACAGGATTTAGAGGTGAAGGAATATGGAGGACTTAACAGACTTCAGAAGAGGAAGTAACAGCGATAATGAAAGAGTATTCTAAAACAGCAATGAAAAACGAGTTATACTGACCATACTTCCTAGTCCAGTCATTGAAAAGGCTTATAGAGAAGATACGTGTTTAGTTTTATAAAATATTGCCAAAGGTAGCTATGTCATTTTATCACACCAAAAGTAATTGTACCATTTTGTAAAACCCTGAATAAGGTACTAAAATTCTAGTTGCTCATCAGCCTCATCCAATTTTGGTGTTAAATTTGGTGTTTCCAACCTGAATGTCCATCGATAGATGACTGGATAAAGAAGCTGTGGCATATACATACAATGGAATACTACTCAGCCATAAAAATGAATAAAACATGTGCCATTTGCAGCAACATGAGTGGACCTGGAGATCATCATTCTAAGTGAAGTAAGCCAGAAGGAGAAAGAAAAATACCATATGACAGCAGTCATATGTGAATCTAAAAAAGATGAAAAGATACAAATGAACGTAAACACATTTACAAAACAGAAACAGACCCACAGACACAGAAAAGAAACTTATGGTTCCCAGGGGGAAAGGGAGTGGGAAGGGATAAATTGGGAGTATGAGATTTGCAGATACTGACTACTGTAGATAAAATGGATAAACAACAAGTTTCCATTATATGGAACAGGGAACTATATTCAATGCCTTGTAGTAACCTATAATGAAAAAAGAATATGAAAAGGAATATATGTATGTGGATGTATGACTGAAACATTATGCTGTACACCAGAAACTGACACATTATAAACTGACTATACCTCAATTAAAATATATACATATTTAAAAAAATATTTTACTTCTCATTATTTTATTCTTAGTGTTTTGTTTTTTGATCCTATCATTAATACACTTTTTTTAATTGTCAGCTTTATTTCCCAATTGTTTGCTGCTGTTACATAAAAATGCTATTTTTATTTATACTGACCTTGTATCCAGTGCCTTTGCTAAATTCACTTCTTAGTTCTCGTATTTGTTTTATAGATACTTTAATATACTCTACATTTACAAAGAAAAATCCATGTCATTTGTGAATAAAGGGTGTTTTACTACCTCCTATATGATCTACTTGTCTTACAGTTCATTGTCTTTCCGTGTTGCATGGGGAATGACTTCCAATACAGTACTGAATATAAGCAGTGCAGGCAGGCATGCTTGTCTCATTCCTGGTCTTATGGGAAAAGTGTCTTTGACCTTTACGTGTCATGCTATTTGGAATAATTCTGCATATTCCTTTCATCAAATTAAAAATATCCTCTTTGATTCTTATTTGCTGAGAACTTTTATAGTGAATGGACACTGAATAGTTTCAAAGATTTTTTCCTTAGTCTGTTGAAATGATTATATGAGTTTCCCCTTATTCTGTTAATGTAGTAAGTTACAATGACTTTTTGAAAAATCTACTGTCTCACTTTGTGAGTGTAGGGCAGCAGTGGGGCATATAGCTCCTCCGGTTCTCAGACTGTCTCCTCTTTCAGCTTCTCTGAATTCTGGGCCAAGTGCATACACAACCCTGGGTGAATACTGCCAGCTTCTCCCACAAGTTACCCATGACATGAAAGTTGGAGGTGATAAGAGAGAAATGGGTTCTAGTTCTCCATTAACTTTTTAAAATGTTAAACCAACTTAACATTCCTGGTACTATCACCCTCTTGGTCATTATACTGATTTGATATGTATTGCTGAATTTTATTTGCAAATATTTTGTAGAGAATATTTGCATCTAAGTTCATGAGAGTTATTTGTCTGTAGTTCCTTTCCTTGTAATGACTTTGTGTAACTTTGTTATCAGGGAAGTTAATGTCTTATTAAACAAATTGAAAGTATTTCCTACTTAATTTTCTGAAACAGTTTGTGTGAGATGGTATTATATTTCCCTCAAATGGTTGCTAGAATTTACCAGTGAATCCATCTGGGGCTGCAGTTTTCTTTGTGAACAAATTTTTTATAATAAACTTAATTTCTTTAATATACATACAAATATTACAGTTTTCTACTAATCTTGTGTAAAGTTGGTATGTTGATTCTGCAAATAATTTGTTGATTTCATCCAAAATTTGTGTTAATTGCATTTTTCAGAATTCCATTTTATTTAACTATTTGATTTTAGCTAACCTTCCCTGTACTATCTTGGTGGTTGCTCTAGGAGTTGCAGTGTGTACCTTTAACATCTCAGTCTACTCAGTGTTAAAATTGGACCGCTTCACGTAAAGTTTTAAAAACTCACAGCCGTGTAAGCCCACTTACCTCATCCCCTCCATTCTTTCTGCCATAGTTGTCCCTTGTATATAAATCATATAATGTAAATTTATATTTTTAAACAAAATTTTATATATATTTTAAATGAAGAGAAAAAAGTGTATATAATATATTATATAATTATAGTGGTATTTCTTTGAAAACATCATGAAAGCCCTTTCCCTTAGCAACATTTGAGCCTTTCATCCTGTATATCTCAGTGTGAATGAATTGATCAAATTCCTTTCTAAAAGTAAGTTCTTATGGGTTGCATCAGGCAGCTCAGTAACTTGTTGGTCAGAAAGACAAAGCTAAAATCCAGGGGAGAAACTGGTTTATTTTTCCTTCACTAATATCTATACTCTTTCGTGTTGTTGTATGACTCCTTAAGACACTATTCTTCATGTAACAACCTCTCTGCCCTAAACAGATTCACAGCACGCACGTGCGCGCGCGCGCACACACACACACACACACACACACACACACACACACACAGAATCAATGACTAAAATGCACACCACAGGAAGTGGTTAGTACAAGTGGGAAAGTTTGATTAGAATGATGAGTTGGAGGAAGGTCATCAAACTTCATGATAAATTGCAAAGCAAGGACAAAGGAAAAAGAATGTGCTTTACACAAAACTTTATCTTATTCAAGTAATCTGCTGGAAAGAGCCACGGTCGACAGAGCCATTAATTTCTTAGTTTAATAGTTTGAGGTGAATTGCTTTAAGGAATGGTCTGTTCAGAACTGAAGCTGTTGTAAGCCTTTGCAGGCAGCATAATTAAAAGTAGAGTGATTACCTCAGTGCTAATGACTGAATTTTGGACATAACAATGAACAAATGATTTTGCAGATATTTATCATCACAGGAAAACACAATTTAAACAACTTTTTAGGTTAAAGAGTTTATTAGTGGTAAACGGAACAAATGATCTGAAACATGGTGATACAAAGGAATTTAGTCTTAAATGATCTAGCAGAGAAATAAAATGAATTTCAGATCCAAACAGCTTTGGGATGTAGTCATTTTTTTTTACTATATTATTAGAAATTGTAGACTAGAATGAATGTAACTGTTCACTTAATTAAATAAATAGTAGACAGAAATAAGTTCTTTAAAATTATTCTTAACATTAAAGGCAAATACATTTTATATAGATAATCATAAAATCCTAAAATGTACAAAATCTTCTCAAAAGTTGGAATTCTTTTGTACATGTTAATACACATGTAATATTTGTATTACATTATGACACATGATTTGTAAGTTTAATGGAAATTATGATTATTTTACTTTAGGAATACTTCTTTTGATGCACATATAAATTTTGGGAGGTGTTGTTTGGTAGTTTCAACACCAAAGATAAGTGGGTGCACCGGCAGATAAGGTGGAGGAGAGGTAGGATGATCCGGAAGATGGCCGTATGCCTGCCTTCAGCACAGTGGGGCTTTACTGCCTCTAAGTGAGTGCCAGCAGGAGACCAGTTAGAACCCAGCAGCTGCAACTGTGTGGTAGCGACAAGGACCTAACCAAAAATGACCCAATGCTTATTGTAATATAATTAGCATTGTGGTTTAGGCCCCCCTTGGATTTTTCTGTGTGCATCATGGGTAAGGACATGTGCAAAAGGGGACGAGCATGACTAAGCACTCCCGGGGCAAGAGCTGTCAGTCAATCAAGAGACCACCTCTAAGACAGGGTATAAGAGAAGGGGGAGACGGAGACCATTGCTCTCCACCCTTGGACCAGCCTGCCCCCCGTTCTTGGAGGTGTACTTTCCCTTTGCTAAATAAAACCTTTAAAATCTTTCGCTACACAATGCTTCCATCTCCCATCTGAATTCTTCTCTTTTGGGTAAGACAAAAACTTAGGTCTTTTCCCTTCCCCTTTTGGGGCAGCAGTGTTACTAAATGTGAAATGCAGAATGAATGTCTTTTACTAATTGTAGAAAGACACATATACTAAGAGAAGACTATGAAAATATTAGTCAGCAGTGCTAGGATCTGATAAACAGGTAAAAAAATATGATTTGGCAATTTATTTATAGCTACAACTTCTGTCAGTTAGTTTCATATATTTATGGTGAAATTGCTTTCATGTTTATTTGAAATATTTTTTAAAAATCAGGCAATTGACTAAGAAATCAGTTTGTAAAAGTAATAAATGTCAACTTAAAAAAATCCTTCTGTTACCAATTGATAAAAGAAAGGGCTTATTAATAATAATAAAATATAGTAAATATTAAAAGGGCATAAACCAAACTAGTGTTGATAAGAAAAATACGAGTTTATACTTTGTCCCATGGATACTTTGATGGTTCAAGACAGATGTTCTAGGCAACAATTTACTAAATTGTAAGTATCTCCAGGTTGATATAATCAAGTGACAACAAGAGTTATCTCTTCATTTTGAACTTTGGTAACACAAAGTGCTCAACAATCAATGCTCGCAGGGAAAGATGATTAAATCAACATCAATTAACAAAATAATTTTTAAGGTTAAAATGTAATCTGAGTGTCCCAAGAAAGAAGCCCTTACTAACCCAGGGAAAAAAAGCAATTACAAGTATATTTTTGTTGTTGTTATGAACCTTGTTAATTAAGACTAATAAAAACTGTGATTTTTCTCCTAGAAAATCGTCCCCATTTTTGCCACTTCCCCTTAAATGCTGCCATTACAGGGTATTAAACACTTCCCTTAGGAGTCCAAGTTGTTGATGCCAACACACATATTGAAGGCATTAGGATGAGGGGAAGATTCATTCCTACAAATATGAAGAAACGGAAAATCTTTTATACCCCAGAGAAGTCAGAGAATGTTATTAGAAAGCACAAGCTGCCTAATGACCGGGAGGGATAATCTAGAAATAGGTGTTCACTTTAGAAGTGTCCTTATTTTAAGCAGTGGTGATCCCAGTTGCATTAAATAAGCTTTTGCAAAATAATTATCGAACATACACTAGTAAGTATCATATGAAAAAATAAAGTTTTCCCAATGGGATCTAGATCTGCTACTGGTAATTTAAGTGTTTGTTGATAGAATTTAGCAAAATTTAGGCTCACAACTTGAAAATGATGCATGAATTATATTTATGTCTCTGATAGTTATGTTCTAGAAAACAACATATTTCATTTATAATTTAACATCAATTTGTTCTTTTACTTTTAGGCTTTATGAATGGGATGTAGGATAATCCCATCAACATGAGAATATTCACATTAGATAATTCAGGATCAGATTACTGGGTTTTTTGGTTTGTTTGCTTGCTTCTCATTAGAAGGACTAACATTCTCAACAAAGGATTTTAATTTTGCTTGTATAGACATAGATTTTGTCATTATATCTTAGAAAGATTCTTTTAGGATTCTCTTAAAAGTTATGCTAGAAATTACTCTTAGTAATTTGTATAAAGGCACAGCATGGGAATTACAATAAAAATGCAAAATCAGATGGCAGGTACTCAGTAACAATTTATAGAATGAGAGGTTTTATTCTGTCTGAACCTGAGTTCATATCTTTCGCCCTCTACATCTAGCTCAGGGCACAAACACCAAACCAAACACAGGAATGAACCCTCAAGACCCCAGGAGGCTTCATATGCTCATTTTCTTTGATATCTGATCATAGTGTAGGTGAACTGGTAGATAAGAACACAAAGGTACTTATTCAGGTTAATTGGTGATTTAGTAAAACTATTAAAGTGTTTCTTAGTGAATTTCTGTCATTTTCAAAGTATTTTAGGCTGGATGGAGTCTTGCCAAGCCTTCAAGCTTATGAAACAACGATTCACGGTTATTAAGAGCAAATGCCCTAGAGAGATTAATCTCTGCTATCCCAACAAGCTGACCTTTTCCCAAAGACATAGCAATTTAATTATCTACTTTGAAAAGCACAATTAAAGGAAAATTCAAAACCTGATTTATAGACAGGTTTTATATTCTCATCTATAATGCATGTAAATAAGAGTCTTTGGGGTTTCTTTTTTCTAGGGCTGTTATAGGTGTATTTTGTACCTAATAAGTACTAAATAGTTCTTACTTTACAAAATCATGGACTCTTATTATTAAATCTCTGCTATTAGTGAAAAGAATATTTCAAATTATGAGTGTTTTACAGTCTGTTTTTCCCCCAAATTTTGCATATTATTTGCACTATTTTAAATAAACAAGTGCTTCCATCGCCTGTGAACCTGAGGAACTTGACCTGGATAGGATTTCTATTTAAGCACAAGCTGATGAAAATGATGTCATCTTTTATTTTCTACTTAATGCTTCTATATTTTATCTTACAGAAGCCCAAAGTAGAAATTCATCATAAGATGAGCTTAAAATACGGGCTTGAAATAACATAAATTATGCTCTTAGTCAGCTAATCAGTTTCAAATATTTATTGAAGATTCATCTACCTACCATCATAACCCCAACCAATCAGAGAAGGAAGGTATTTGAAAGCACAGCCCCCACTGAACACCCCGCAAAGGACAAGCCTCAGATACCAATGCTTTTCTGTTTCCTAGTTGCTGTGTAAATGTCTTGCTTACACCACAATGCTGACTAGTTCTTGCTGGCCATATGCAATGTCAACACCAACAGGAGTCTTAGAAAGAAAATCCTTTTTTGCTCTTATAAGATAGCATTCATATGGCCCAATGGAGATATGAGTGATTATTTTGTATAACTGTAGCTGTCTATGTCAAAATGTAAATGTAAAATTTTAGGACATTTTGCTTTAATGACACCTAGTGTAGAAATGCAAGTGTGGCAGTGCAGATAAGAGAAAACGTTGGAGACTAAAACTGTCATCAGTGTTAAAGAGGGAGTAAGCCAAGAAACTGGCTCAACTGAAATCAGATGGCAGACAGGTGCTCTCCAGATCCAAAGAGATGTTACAGGAAGTGAGAAAGAATGGAGAGGAGGATGCTACAGAAATCAATAAAAGAAATAAACAGCAGTTCGCAAGTCACAAAGCCTAATGGCACACAGTAAGCCTGAAACCACACTATGTAATGAAAGTTTACCACGTTAGCACTGAAGACCATGGAAGAGTTCCTCCTTCTATAGTCACCCAAAGTTTTATATATATATATATATATATATATATATATATATATATATATACACACTCATATATACATATAGACACACGTGCATATGTTTGAAACTAGACCCTATGGGAAAATGCAGAAATACAAAGGTAATAAGAAACATTATTTAGATGTAAGGCATAAATGCAAAAAACAACATATGCAGGTATGTATCAAGACTGAACAATGGTACCTGGAAGATACCTCATCTCAGAGGCATAATTATGGAGGTGGGAAAAATTCTCACTTAGAAATCTCTGTATATTGAGAGCATATATTAAGAATCCAGAATCAATGGGAGATTCCAGGAAGAAAAAGTAAGATCTAAGTATCAATTTTCTTCCAGATCTTCACCATATGATGCATCCAAAGCATCAACTGATTGAGAGAGTCGGTGTTGCTTCAGAAAGTTCTGATTTACGATCCAGTAACGTGAGCACCCTTCTCCCCAGGCATAAATACCCCTTATGCTTTTTACCCCAGAATGTAAAGTCTGAGTATTAGAGGAAAAAATTAAAATATGGTAAAAATAGATGAAAGGGTAAAATCTAAAATCGATTTAGTTTGACCTTTTTGAAAAGTTATTTATGAATTACTTTAAATTCATGTTAAATAGCCATAAAGTTAGTAATTTTATATATTTTAATGCATACTTAAAAAGACAGGGTAAATCTCCATGATTCTGAATTGTTTAGAGATGAGAAAGGCAGGAATGTCCATATATATATATATATATATATATATATATATATATATATATATATATTTAGGAGGCAATACTGTATCATAGTTAATAACATGAATCTACAGAAAAGAAAATGAGATATGAAGCATCAAACCCGGAAATTAATCATATATCTAGGCGGTGTTCTGGAGGGTGGTGGGACTTTGATGGGGACTGAGAAAATGGAGGAAAGGAAATGATCCAAGAAAAATGGAAGAGAATTTTCCAGAGATGATGAAAGGAAGTTTCAATCAAAAGAATCTACCAAGTGCCAAGCAAAATAAACTTGTAATTACCCAACACTAGACACATCATTATGCAATTATAGAATACTAACACTAAAGAGGTCTGAAAAGCTTCCAGAGAACAAAAACAGTTTACCTCCAAAGGAAGGAAACTTAGAATATAATAGACAAGTTATTAGCAACAGTGACTTCTAGAAGTCAGAAGAACAGTGCTGTCAAAGATTTGACAGAAATTATTTTAAACCTATAATGCACCTTTGCCAGTCCTTCATAATTTGTGAAGAAAAATTGAAGATAATTTTAGAAATATGGGAATCAAAAAGTTTATATCTTTTGAATATACATATATTTTTAATTACTAAGGGGTATTATCTGGAAAAATGCAAAAGGAATACAAAAAGAAGAAAACATGGTATATAAGGACGGTATGGATCTAACCTTTGGGAAAAAGGACTTGGAATGACAGCTATGCAGCAAATAAAGAAAAGCTTAAAAGATTTGTCTCATAGTGAAATGCCACAAGTTATAACCAAAGACTCGGAGAAGTATGTCTTCAGAAAATAAATTTTATTAAATAAACTTTGTGATTAAGATGGATTATCTTAGCAGTATGACAAAAAATCATAATATATTTCAACAAAAAAACTTTTAAAGACTCTAGAAAAATACCCTCACAAGAAATCTTAGTCAGAACGTGAAATGAAATTGGTGTTAAAGTTGGATACAACTAACCTTTCTGAGCTATGCTTTTACTTCCCTTTTTTTTAATAAACATGGTAGAAGTTTCAAAACACCAAGAACAGAGACCAGTCAAGTGTACCATAATTTCTTCATAAAACAATCATATGAAAGTCATAAAAGGCCAACTTATCCCACCGAAATCAACCCTCGAGTCTCATGACTTTTAACCTAATGAAAGCTTATGTCTTGATTGATTTTACCACAGATGAATTTTTTTATGAAGCTACCCTTCTATGTGCTTTCCTGCAAGGAGTGACCCAGAGAACCGTGCTCTTTCCATGTGTGGTTATCAAGTGTCATCGTTCTTGATTTTTCAGATGACTGACGGGGAAATAGAATGTGCAGGACATTTTAGGGGCCTGTCTGAGGGGTGGCTTCCATCACTCCTATCCACGTTCCACTCAATTCCATGGCCAACCAAGTGGAGGGGCACATGATAAAAATGGACATGATAGTTTCAGCCACAAACACCAAGCGAGGTTATGGTGCTATTAGTGTTTGACTCTTTATTGTCTAAAGAGAAATTACCAAGTCGTATGGTTTATTTGGTCTTAAAGAGACACCTAGAAGCTTTTGTTCAGCTTGTCACAAAGCTTTGTACCCTCAACAGGGAACTCTGTTAAAATGGAGACATTATCGCACCCTCTTGTTAATCCCTAGAGAATAAACTATGAGCCGTGATGATACCAAATCACAGCTCCATGACCTCATCTGAGACTGTGCAGATCCCTCTCTATTCTTTAATAGAAAACTAAAGGAGAACACAAACATAATATTTAGATAGAATAAGATGTTTTACATGAATTTAGCATACTTTTTATCTTCTTGCTTCTCAT
The DNA here is from genome assembly GCF_048564905.1 of Vicugna pacos. NCBI lineage: Eukaryota > Metazoa > Chordata > Mammalia > Artiodactyla > Camelidae > Vicugna > Vicugna pacos. Next base: position 16,845,337 of record NW_027328742.1, on the reverse strand, counting down.
TACAAAATGCGTAATGTTTCTTCTGGAAGGAGAACAAACAGATCCTACAGTGACATATTAAAATATATATGTTTTCCAGTTCCAATCTAACTTGCTTCCCAGAAGAAAGAAATATATTGTTAATTACAATGAGTATTAGGGAACTTGGATCTCCCAAATCAGGCATTCTTTTGAGCAACTGTGAAGATAAAATAAACCCATCTGACTTTGAAACTTACAACATTCTTCTTCAAATGGCACATAGGACAGCATAATTTTCTCTTCAAGTGCAATCACTCTGCTTGTTGCACTGTGTGATATGTAAATAATCACCAAATCGAAAGCACAGTTTATCGATTTTCAATTTTTAGAATCTATAGGCAAAGTACTGAAGAATTAATTACAGTAACAAAGTATAAATACTATAAACTTTGATAGCATACAGGTAAAAAGAGGGAAGTTAAGGTGTCTATTCAAGTGTAAAAGTGGAGAGTAAACTTTGTTTAAAATTGGTGGAACACTAACTAGAGGTTAGAACAAGAAGAGATGGTAGCAGATGAACTAAATTGTAGCAACTTACATGGAAGATTGGGAGCAGAGGACAGGTAATGGTGAATTCATTATTTTTTATTGGCAGGAAAGCAATAGATAGTGTTTAAATTTAATAAAGAAAGACTTTAGACATGAGCATATTATTTTGATTTTGGTTAACTAAAAATATTAAAAAGTGATAGTTAAATCTGACTACATGTAGGAGATGGGAATGAGGATAAGGAACATTTTATTTTTGCTTAATACTCTCTTTACTGATTGATCATTTTTAACCATGTGAAGGTCTTCCTCTACATGTACAACTTCTATGGAAAAAGGTAAAAACTTTGCAATTATAATAATATCGATAGAGTATGTTGCACTGTCCTACACACACTATCTTGATATGGATTCAGACATGACCCTGAAATGACAGCATTCGAGAATCACGTGTAATATTAAAGGCAACGTGTTCAAGCCTCTATCAGATGCATGAATGCTGTTTCTTAGCACGGCTTTCAAGGAAGCTCGCTCGATCTTTCAGTACGGCGTTCCATCGCAGTGTAGCGCGAGTCATTGGTAGTTTCTCCCCTAGTCATCAAAAGCTACCTCATTTCAACCTTGCCCATTTGTTCTTAAGTTAACTACTGGCACAATAATAATATTTGAATTAAAGGAGATTAAAATATTAGAAATTCAATTTATAGAGATTTTTTATCTCAAAAGTGGCAATAAAATGCATTTATACAAATTACCCCAGTTTGTTAACAATTCACTAAATCCCGTTTAACCACTGTAGATGAGCACCAAGGGGGTATATCCGGCTTGTCATCTGGTGGAATCACTCTCCCCCTGTTAACAATAATAGGCCTTATTATTGAAGTGTACTATGATCCGTGAAGAACTGCCACAGCTTATTTTAATTCAGTAGAAAATTACCTCTGTTACTACTTCAGTGACAAACAAAACTAAGAAGAGACAAACCTAAATCTCCACAGTCTTGATAATACGTGATCGTTTAAGGGGGATTTATGCTGCTGGAGGTCTATTTTAGAAGCTTTTCCAATAGCAGTATCTGTCTTAGACTTTCTCCGTTATTGCAAACTCGTAATTGTCCTTATTTCCTTGCAGGTGAAACTTTGTTTTTGCCTTTTATTTGGCTGCTATTATTCCAAAGACAAGAATATGTGAGGGACATTTTCATCCTAATAATGCATGTTCATAGATTATAGTGTATCTGTTATAATATATTCATTACAATATACTTGTAAACAGAAATCTAAACTTAAAATATGCTGTAAAATGGTGGCTCAACAAAACTCTTTTGTATTCAGTTTAAATTCCTTCCAAGGCGAAAGAGAATAAAGAAATTAGAAGTTCATGACTCACTCTCTTGCCTCAGTATTAGGAGAGACTGAGCCATGGTATGTCTGCTTAAATGTGAGCCTGGATACTGTGTGGCCCAGCCTGCTTACCAAACTTAACCACCCCTACCCAAATTTCCTTAAAATAATCAACATGGTATGTTCTTTTAGGCAAGAAAGAACATATATCATAAAGATAACTTCTCTTTTTCAAAAATAAGCAAAGGGGATTCTGAAAAAAACGGTAGCTATGGAGTGGTCGTTTTTGAATCTTTCCAATGTCCCTGTAGAAAAAAACAGATGAACATCTACAACCAAACGAGATGTAAGTTATCCTCGCTAATGAAAAAATGGAATCAAGCAAGGCCAGGATTGCAACCCAGGCAGCCTCCCTCCAAAGTCCAAGCTCGCACTAACCACGCTGGGCTACTGCAAAGAATATGTGAAGCTACCATCCCATGTTTCCATCCTCCTGGGTTTGCATGGTTACTGTTGTGTAAAGATGGTGCTATGTTGAGAGCAGAAAAGCAGGCTCCTTCCCTCCTCAGTGTACTCTAGACACAAAGACAACTCTTTTAAAGGCAGCTTTCCCTGAGGAAGGTCGCTGGTCTGTGTTGGTTTGCTCACGTGTGCTGGTCTCCCCCTGCTCCACAAGTGAGCGCTGGAATCTGCTCGGTGATCCCCTCGAAGGAACCGAGGCCGACACCACTGTGTAATATCACAGGAACTACAACTCCATGGCGGCAGGACAAGGATTGGTGAAGAATGACTGAATCCAACAATCGAGAGCGTCAGTTCTATCTTTCGCTACACAGGGAATTTCAGCATAATTACGTACAAAGCCCATGGTGGATGAACTGTGGAATTCTGGTATGAAACTTGGTGATACTTTATTAGAGAAATGATAGCAGACTTTAACTTATTTGGATAAAAGAATCCACATCCAATTTTTCCCTCTTCCCGAAACTGTATAGACTTCTTGGTTGTCTCAAACCTCCCACTCCTTGATCGGCAATTCTTTGTTTTAATGCTCTCATCACTAGCTCTTAGTCTGCATTTCAAGACCTTCAGTCTCACTAATTATGTCCTCCTTTCAGGTGTGCAGAAGTATCTGCTGTCTGCCTGCCTTGTTGTTGCCAAGGCTGGCTCTCCCCTTTTCGAATCTGAGCCCTCTTTGTGCACAGGTGTCCTGACAACAATCTGCCTTCTCGCCACCCCTGGGAATAGTGGTGTTTTATCCTGATGTCTTTGGCAGAAAGAGCCGCTTACACTTTGGGGCCCAACCTGAGCATAGACTCTCTCTTGAGATATTTTCTGTGCTACACCATTAACCATCTTCCTAGCAACAGTGCTTTAGGAACATTATTTTCCAATTTACTCACTCGCAAAGTCATTAAGGCAAATGAAAACATCAAGACGAGTTTTCAATACGTGATTTCTTCTCACCAGACATGAGGGGTCTGGATATAGAGTGCCCTCGGGGGTTTGGGCAGCACACAGGACATCAAAACTTGGAGTTTAGCAGCATGAAACTGTGAGAGCCAAATGTCAGTACGGCACGCCAGAGGGTACCAGATTGGAAGCTGGTAGACAATCAGATTTCAAACCAGGCCAGGCAAAATGATGGTTCCCAGTTTGAAAACAAGGCAGAGGACCTAATGGTGGAGAATTCCCAAGCGGTGATGAAGTGACGATTTCCAAGCAGAATGTGGAAAAAAACCAGCACACAGCTCTGGGGGTTTGTTATCTGATTCAGAAGTATTTGGGCCTGGGAGATGTGGACGTGTTTATGGGTGAGCAGCAGAACAGACATTGTTTTAGTTGTGTTTTTCTCCTTGACTCCTTAAGCAAGGAAACCATTTCAAATGGAAAATATCAGAGTGAGACCTATGCTTTGAGAGATTAGATTCTGATTTGGCGAGCCAATTGGAAAGCACATTTCTGTAATACAGGTAAAGTCAGTGTTAAAATATGATTTAGCTGTTCCTCTCTAACAAATTACTCTCAGTAAATTTGAGACGTGAGTATTCAGTAACCTAATAGGTTTGTTCTTCATTTGTAAATATAGATTTGAGCAGCGGTGACTAGAAGAATTTGTGTGTCTTCCAAAGTATCTTGATATTTTTCAAATAGAGTTAACATCTTGTGAAAAGAAGGATTTGGGTATTATCGTACCTACATAAACATCATGGGACATAATTACTTTGGTATTTACATGGCACAGAGAATCGGTCTAATTTCTTGGATTCAATATTAACACAAAAATTTCAGCCCTTCCCTGAGTCTCACAGAAATATTTTTTAAAATTTGTTTATATTTTTAAATATATCCCATTCATGAAACATTTACATTTGAATAATAAAAGGTAACCTTCTAGACTCTAGTAAAAAGGGAGTCTTTGAATTAAAGATATTGAGAAAATAATTTATAAAACATTTCTCTTTTAGCCTCAAATGTAGGAAAAATTTGGCTGCCCCAAACATATTCTTTAAGCCTATATATTCAAAATTAAGAATTTATTTTAATTTAAATTTCAGTTCACTCTAAAGTAGTATTTCTGAAGCAAAAGAAAATATTTCTAGTTAGTTCTGAATTATCACAGAAAGACTTGTTCACCTCACTACATCCTCGTTAATTTTGCCACCACTATAATGTTCTCCCATCCTGCTCCAAAGGGGACATAGAAGGCTACAGAGTCCACCAGATGGAACTCCTTCTTTAACGGTCTGTTGAAGAATGGGAGTCAGCCCTTTCCCTCTAGCATCCGAGCAGTCTGCTGCTCTGGGAGGCCCACAGTCTGACAGCTAAAGAAGCGAGAGGCCAGGATCCAAATGACATATCAAGTGGAAATCGCATACCTGATAAGATGGCACTAAAATTGCCTGCCGGGCAACAGAGTCAGCTGCCACGAACTAGTGATGCTCTTGGAAACATGAATTCTTGACTCTTAATCATGGCTATCTGTACTGCTTTCAGCAGAAATAAAGGCTCCGCTGGTCTCTCTCCCGGCAAGTGGGCAAGAAAGTGTGAGGGTAAACACAGCATCATCACAAGTGGTAAAGCAAGGTTTGCAGGTTGACCAGGGAATAAAGCCACCAGAAGAGAGAAGAGCTCTAGGAAACACTTTCCTACTATTGCAGAGAAAATGGTGCTTGAGAGGATACTGCGCTGGTAAAGAAGATAACAGTGGCTTATGATTATTCTAACAGAACCGCAGTAGTAGATCGCTCCCAAGGAGATATATTCATTCCCTTTTAACTGGGAAAGAATGTCTCTCTTTCTTGTGAAAGAAGTACATGTAACAATACAAAATAGTATATGAGCCATAAATTTGACCGTTCCAATTATTTGTTATAACCATGAAGTAATTGTTGGGGTCAGCACACAAATAATTTATGTGTTCAAAGCGTAAGTATAGCCTTCAAATCTAGCCTTCAAAGGACAACTACATATTGATTCAATTTCCAGCTACAGATTTTTGTCACTGTGTCCTATGACAACAAATGCATTTAATTACTGAAATTTAGGGATTGTTTCTGGATAATAACACATAGCTACACAGCTCTTGAGTTTAGTTCTCATTTAGTGATGATTCAGTTATTAGAGTAATTCATCTAATGTTTACACTTTACCAAGGGACAGTGGGTTTACTAGAAAGTGTTCAGACTTTGAAATAAGTTAGAAATATCTATATTCAAATCTTTGCTCAAACGTGACTTGATGACAAGTTATTTTCTATAAGGCTTAATTTCTCCATTCATAAATTTAGGATTTTGGGGGGACCGAGGTTTGTAAGAAATAAAATAATAAATTTTAAGTTCCTAGCACATAGCAAGCAGGGGTTCAACGTATGCTATGTGGTAGCCATGACTATTCTGTGGTTGTAGTGTTATTATTCTGTAGTTGCAGGTGGGAGTAGGAATCATGGTAAGAGGGTGTATTTGTTTTAAATTACTGCTGTGACAATGCCACAAACTTAGTAGCTTAAACACCACAAATGTTTTTATCTCCTAATCCTGAATATCAGAAGCTCCACCCAATCTCACAGGGCTATGATCAAAGCATCGGCGGGTGTATCTCTTTCTGGAGGCTCTAGGAGAATCCTTCTTGCCCTTCGCAGTTTCAAGCGGTGGCCCACATTCCTGGCTCACGGCCCCCTTCCTCCATCTTCAAAGCCAGCAATGTCAGCAGAGTTCTTTTCCTTCTGCTGTCTCTCTGGTTCTCACCTCTGCCTGCCCACCCACTTCTAAGGGTCTTCGTTGTGGTCTTGCGCCCACCCAGATAATGCAGGGTAATCTCCTTATGTAAGACCAGTTTATTAGCAATTTACATTCCTATTGCAACCTCCATTGCCCTTTGCTGTGTAACCTAAAATAGTCACAGCTCCCAGAATTAGGACATGGACTTTGGGGGCCATTATTCTGTCTACCACAGATGGCTGCAGATACACACAATACCTGGACTGTGCAAATACAAAGTCAGATATGTGATTCCAATTGTCATTCTGACTGTTTAGGCTGTCTGAATTATTGCTGAGAAAACCAGATTGGTCTAGTTATGGCCTGAAGCCTTACAAAATGGAAATCCCGCTTTCTTCTTTTCATGACTGAATCGTAATTCCACTTTCTAGTGATGTCCCCATATTTCCCATCTATCAATAATAGGCCTGTTATAAACATATATACCCACCTGAAACATCTGTCCTTGCTTAGGGTAAATCAATATTAATTTCATTTCGGGGCTTTCATCAGATCAAAAAGAGGAGAGAGGAATACAGCTTTTTCCTTTCTCTTTTCTTTTTGACCTTAATCAAGCCTCAGGGAAAAAAAATCTATTTGATGTATGTATTTATGGCACATAAAAAAGGGTAAAATGAAAGTCAGTCATTCTTCTAAGCAGAATGAGATGCTTCAGTTTTAGTTGTTCTTTAAGACAAGAAAAAGCATCCTTTTAAAATTCAAATTAATGTTCATTAACATTGATGTAATTCACAAATATAACTATAACTGATAACAAGAAATAAGATTTGTCCCAAACTTTGAAAACTAAATTGGTTAAAGTATATCATGGAGGCATTCTGTTACAGCTGGGGAATTTCCCTCCAAGCAACTTCTGTCTTCAGGCAAAAAGCAACAAGCCACATTTATTCTATGCCCATTGCAAATAGCACTTCTAAACCTCTCCACAGCTTTTTTGCAGCTGACTAGTTGTGATAAAGAAAATTCTTTCAGATTGCTTCAGCAGATACCGAAACTGAACAGTGCTAATACAAAAAATTGATCAAAAGCCAGCAACCGAATCTTTGCCGTCTGAAAACCTGTGTAGTCTAAGACATTTGGGAAACCATTTGGGGAACTGAGAAATTGAAAAAAAAAAAAGCCCCTCAGATTTATCTGACCTTCTCATTAACCATTAATGCATCCTGAGGTCTTGCTGAAATACAGATCCTGATTCAGGAGGTCCTAGGTGGTGCCTAGGTGCCTGACAGGCCCCTAGGAGAGGTTACAGCAGGTCTGCCCGCAGCAACACTTGGTCCATGTGGTTCACTTCCCCATGGATTTCCCTACTTCTTTTTCTGTTAAATGTCCTTCCTGCATTTTTGTTGTCATTGTTAGCTCTTTCCACAGTTTTGATGGGTATTACAAGACGTACTCAATTTTACTAATGGATTTCATAACCTGGTATGGCTCATAACCCAAATATTTATCAAATATTTGTTATACTTAACATGAAGGAAAAAAGACTGGCCTCTACCCTTTTAAAAGGAGGTTTTTGTTGTGGTTGTTTTCAATCTGCTTTTCAAGAATTTCTGGCTTCATTTGGTAAATTATTTTATTTTTCCATCTTTTACTGTGTTAATCACTTTAAGCCAGTTATATTTGGGGTTTTTTCCCTATTTTTTTCTAGCTTTATTGAAATAAAGTTAAAATATAACTTTGTGTAAGATTAAGGCATACAACATGATGATCTGATACATGTATATATTATGAAATGATTACTACGATGAGGTTAGTTAACACCTCCATCACTCACATAATTACCACTTTGCCTGAGTATGTGTGATGAGAACATTTCAGATCTACACTCTTAGCAACTTTCAAGTACATAATACAGTATTGTTAACTACACTTACCATTCTCTACATTAAATCCTCAGAATTTATTCATCTTATAACTGGAAGTTTGTGCCCTTTGACCAACATCTTCCCATTTTCCTCATCCCCCAGCCCCTGGCCATCACTGTTCTATTCTCTGTTTCTGAGTTTATAAGCTAGAGATATTTGAATATGTTCTATGCTCTGTACTTTATCCTGGGAATAAAAGATAAATAAGACCTTTTTATTCTTTGTAACGAGCTTGCTATCCAGCCCAAAAGGCAGAGCCATGTTTGTGAAGCTATGTCTGCTGGGAAGGGGCAGTGAATGTCACAAAATAAGTGACACTTTAATTATGCTTTGATGAAGGTTAAGATTTTGCCAGCTGACATTAAAAGTAATACAACTTAATAATAAACTTAATGAAGTCTAACATTTAATGAGGACCTAACACGGACAAGATACAATGTTGCTCAGGAACAATGTTAGAAGTTAAATTTCTAAAGATATGATTTAATATTCAACATGCTATCTCTCCATTTATAATTAACATCACCATACGGTTGAAGACAAGGGTTTTGTTGCCATAACTTCTGTTTTAGAAACATTCTCCATACTCACTACCAGTTCTTGAGGATTTCTAGAACACAGGAATTGAGACCAGAGAAGATGGGTATATTACAGAAAACTTTAAACATTGTTAAGCATTCACTGTTTGGGATTTAATTGAATTGAATAGAAGGTCATGATTTTATTTGCAGGTACAGTCTCTCTTTGACCCCTGAACCACAATGAATGAGGTTTGACAACGCTGAAGCTTCCATGCTGTGAAGGAAGCTCTAGTGTAGGCATTGCAGGTGACAGTTCTAACTGCACCCAGCCATTGAGCCCTTCCATGTGAGTGACAATGCCTTCAACAGCTGCCCTCCGCAGTCATCTTTGTCTCCCCAGCCAAGGCCCCCAGACATATTGGAGCAGAGACAAGCAGTCTCGCTGTGCACTGTCCAAAGTTTGCACTGGCAAAATGCATGAGCTTAAAACAAAAATATTTTTGTTTTACTCCACTAAATTTGAAGTGGTTTGTTGTTATGACTCTTGGCCTCCTGTCTTAATAGGCTTAGGTTTTTAAAGGCATATTTGCTTAAGTCATCATATTCTAGTCATTATAGTCTAGATGGAGTAAGCTAGTATCCAAGGGAACATGTTCTTCAATAGACCTAAGGAGATATATTTTCTTTCCTGGTCATTAATCCGTTTTTATAAACCATTACACAGAAATCAGTTTCTATAACATTAGAATTCCTTCTAGATTTCAAGGACTTTATTTTCTTGTTCATCTTCACAATCCCCACAGCTGCATCCTTGACCCCTTCTACCTCTGTGCTTGTTCCCACACAAGTCAGTTGTAATGGTTAGAAGAGGTTGAAAGGAGTCTAAGTAAGGTTGTGCTCGCTTTCCCTTTTAGGTATGTGACATGCCCTCCTTAGACAGTTAGTGTAGAGCAATAACCCTCTGTCTTGTCCTCATAGTAAATCATTGACTTATGATGTATATTTTTTTCTTCTGACTGTAGGAGCAGGTTGACTTACACTCCCCAGCTGGACCCTGGTGCCCAAAAGAGTCATGGGCATCATTTGTCAGAAGGGCCTTGTAGGTCCCTCCATTAGAGCTGTGTTTCCTCTCCCATCCCCTCACTCTGATGCTGACTCTGTCCATCATCTCAGCTGGGTTCTGGATGTTCAGAAGGTGCTGCTGCCCTAGGAGGACTTTGAGAGGACCCCGTATCCATTGTGCAGGAAGATAAGAGTAGGAAGATATAAGAAAAGAAGATCTCATGGTAACCATATGGCCTTTGAAACTGTACTGTTAAGATTCACATCTCAGTTTCATAACTTATGTGTTATATGGCCTTGGGTAGGTTATTCCCATTTTCTGTTCAATGGATATGATGTTGTAAGAGTTCCTGTTATGCAGCATATTGTGATGACTGTTAAATTACACAAAACACATAAGTGACTGGCACATAGTCTCTGCTTTAAAGCAATGTTTGCTCTCATCAAGGTCCTCCAGTGTAATGGAGGTGGTTCTTTTTTCTCATCTACATATCCTCTGTTTTATCTCTCCATTCCCCTAAACTTTGATTCTTATCATATTTGGTTTTCTGTTATTTTTTTCCATTCTTCATAAAACTCTGTTGTGTTTGATGACATTTGATTTACAGAAGCAAAGCTTTCTATCCTTTTCTCCAGCATAGTGACCAGCTTGCTCGCACTTAATGCAGATATGGTTATCATAAGTATAAAGACCCAGTTCAAATGAACCCTTATTTTTCTGTGCCCATTGTTAGGGTGAGCTTTAGCTGGAAAGATAACCCTGTTGGGTTTCACTGCTTAATTTCTTAAACCAATTACTTCTCTAACCTGGCACAATTATCTTTTGGACACACTGATTTGTTCCCAGGTTCAAAGATATTTTAAAAACAATACCCTTCTTGCGCTCTTCTAAAGTTAACTGTGCTTTAGAACAAAGCTAAGGCTGTGAACAGAATTATATTATGTGAGAGGTCTATTTTAATTTCCCGGAAATAACCACGATTTTGCAAGGTTGCTCAATTCCTTGCAGATTGCAAACAAAGCCAAAACCCTGGAACGACTTAGCATAACACCTTTTCTCACCTTCTTCAGCAAGGGCAACTTCAGCCCTGTCACTGCTGGATTCATTTTTCAGGTGGTAGGATATATTTTTCATAAGACAGTGATCTCTATAATTCCTAGTCATATACCAGATTCATATCTTAGAAATCTGCTGAAAATTACTAAAGAAAATCATTCTGAAAATTACTGGTCATAGATTTATCAGGTGTGTGATCAAAACACAAATCAAAGGGAAATTGTTTATTGATGCCCTTTAATAAAGTTACAAACCACAAGCAGTCAACTATCTTTTGGAAAATAAATAATAATAAAAAATACATCGTTTAGAAATGAATCTTTCATTTGTCTTGTGTGTTAAAATCATATAATTTTATTTCTATCTAAATCAAAATATTGTATTGTCTCATTTTCTCCTATACATTTCAAATTAATTTTATTAAGGTGTAATTTACCTATAATAAAGGGTAATCATTTTAAGAGTATAGTTCTATGAGTGTTGACAAATGTGTACAGCTGGGTGATCATCAACACAAACTAGAGTATTTCTAGCTTTCTAAAATGTTCCCACATGCTTTTATTGTTAGTCACTCCCTGACCCACTTCTAGACCCAGACAAGCCATTAACTAATCTATTTATGTCACTATAGATTAGATTTATTTTTCTAGAAGAATTATATGTATGTTTTAGGTCTGGCTTCTGTTGCTCAGAATAAGTTTTTGAGATTTATTCACATTGTGTATTATCATTAGTTCATTCCTTTCCATTGCTGAATGGTATTCCTAGTATGAATATAATACCATTTGTTTATCTGTTCATGTGTTGATAGGCATTTATGTTATTTACAATATTTCCTATTAGGAATAATACTGCTATGAATATTCAGTCCAAGTTTCTGTGAAATCATAGGTGTTTCTTTTTCCTGAATAATTACTTAGTAGTGAAATTGTTGGACCTTATAAGTGTGTGTTTAACTTTATAAGAAAATGTGGAAGTATTTTCCAAAGTGGTGGAACCAATGAAAATTCCTGAGAGCATAGTCTAATAGTTCCATTTTCTCAACACCCTATTTTTCTTAGATGTTCATGTGAACATACTATGGTATCTAATTTTGCTTTAAATTGGCACTTCCCTGTTGATTAATGTTAGGCATATTTCTATGAATTAATCATCTGTGTAGCTTCCTTTGTGAAGTGTTTATTTAAACCTTTTGCCCATTTTAAAATTGTTTTTGTCTTTTTATTATGGATTTGTAGAAATTTTTTATATTTTATGAATACACATGCTTTGTCAGATATTTGTACTGAAAAGATTCTCTCCTAACCTACTACTTACTTTTCATTTGTTAATGATGTCTTCGAAGAGCAAAAGTTATTGATTTTAATATAATGTTCAATTGGGTGTTCCTTTTGTAGTTAGTGCTTTTTTTTGTCCTCTCTAAAAAAACCTTTACCTAACTCAGTGTTACAGTATTTTCTCCCGTATTTTCTTTTAGATGCGTTTTGTTTTAGCACTTAATGTTAAGTATGTGAACAATTTCCAGTTATGTTTGTATTTGAAGTGAGGTAAGGGTCAAGGATCATATTTTGAAGGTGGATATCTGATTGTTCCAACACCATTTGATGAAGATTATTCTTTACTCCATTGAATTACTCGTGTTAAAAATCAATTGACCGTACATATGTGGGTCAGTTTCTGGGCTCTCTATTCTAGTCCACTGATACAGTTGTCGGTACTTATACCAGTACCTCACTTGTTTTGATTGATGTAACTTTGTAAGTCTCAATATCAGGTCGTGTGCATCCTCCCGTTTTATTCCCTTTCAAAATTGTTTCGGACTTTCTGAGTTCTTTGAACTTCCATATGGATTTTAGAAGCATTTTTTGTTTATTTTTAAAAAAAAGAAAATCTCTAATCATGCTTTTATTTCGATTAGCATCATAATACATCGATAAATCAATTTGGAGAAAATTGACATCTTAACATTAAACATTCCAGTCCATTCTACATGTTATTTAGACTTTATGTAATTTCTCTCAGCAGTGTTTTATAGTTTCTAGTGTACAAGTCTAATATACATTTTATTCTGTCTATACTTAATTTTTTAAATTTTAGATATTATTTTAAGTAGTATTGTTTATAATTTTATTCTCCAATTCATTGCTATTATGTTAAAACACAATTGTCCTTGTATATTAAACTTGTGTCTTGCCAACTTTGCTAATCTCAAATATTTGTTCAAGTAGCATAGTAGCTATTTTGTAGATATTGTAGAATTTTTCATGTACACAATTATGTCTACTGTAAATAAAGGCAGTTACACTTTTTTCTTTCCAAAATGCTTTTTTCTTCTTTTCATCCACTTACTAAACATTCAAGCACAGTGTTGAAGAAAAGTGGTAAAAACAGAATTGTTTTGGCTTTCTTCCCAGTCCTGATGGTTAGCGGGTTGAAGGGTAGACAAAACCATTCAGCCTTTCATCAGTAAGTTTGGTGTTAGCTGTAGATTTGTCATAGATGCCCTTCATCAAACTGGGGATATGCTAAGAAGTTTTTTTGTTTATTGTAAATGGATGCTAAGTTTTTTCAAATGCTTTGGCTTGCATCTATTGAGAAAATTATATGATTTTTCCTCATTATTTTATTAATAGCATGTATTATTTTAACAGCTTTTGAATGTTAAACCAATCTTGCATTCCCAAGGTAAATCTCACTTGGTCATAATGTGTTAAGACCTTTGCGTTTTGCTGGAATTGCTTTGCTAATATTTTGTGAAGAGTTTTGATTCTGTGTTTATGAGGGAAAAGTTTTCCTTTCATGTGACATCTTTCTTTGGTTTGGTTGTCAGGATATTGCTGACCACATAAAATGAGGTAGAAGGTGCTTCCTCTTATTTCCTGAAATAGCCGTGTACACTGAGATCATTTATTCCCTAAATGCTGGATGGCGTTCTGTCACCGAGGCCATTTGAACATGAAGTTAGCTTTATGAGAGGGATTTTTAAGTTATGAATTCAATTCCTTTAATAGATTTGGGGCAGTCTAGTTTTTCTGTTTCTTCTTGTCAGTTATGGTAATTTATGGATTTCTTCCTTTCCAGGAATTTGTCCATTTTATCTAATTTAAAAAAATTATCTATTCCTTTACTATCTTTAATGACTTTTAGAACTATGAGATACCCCTTCTTTTATTCCTAGTACTGATGACTTTATATATTATTTTTTTCTTAATCAGTCTACCCACAGGTTTATCAGATTACTCATTTAAAAAACCAGGTGTTTAGGGCAGAGGGTATAGCTCAGTGGTAGAGTGCATGCCTAGCAGGCACGAGGTCCTAGGTTCAATCCCCAGTACCTCTATTTAAATAAACAAACAAACAAATGAAACTAATTACCTCCCCCCTCCCCCCCCAAAAATAGTAAAGTTCACAAATCTTAAACATAGTCCTTAAGAAATGTTTACAAATGAATACACTCATATAACCACCACTCTGGTTCAGGTGTATAATATTACCAGCAAACAGAGGCCTCCCTCATCATCTTCTAGTCAATATTTTCCCAAAGTTAACTACTCTTATAACTTCCACCACCCTTAATTGGTTTTGCCTGGTTTGGAATCTCATAAATGGAATCATACAAAATACACTTTTATGTGCCTGGCTTCTTTGACTCTATTTATTTGCAAGATTCATTCATGTTATCATGAATAGCAGCAGTTCAATTTCCCAAGTTAAAAAAATAAGCAAGTGCATAAAAAACCGCCTCTGGGTTTCCTGTCTTTTTATGGACTGTTCTTTACTACCATCTTCTCACTTATTTTTGTGTAAATATCCAGTTACATTCTAAAACTCTGGAGGGTAGAGAATATTTTCTGTGCTTCCCTTACAATAGCTACACAGTCCTGAGCACTTGGTTGAATCTTAGTGAAGATTTATTGACCTGACCAGGATGATCAGAATTCTTTAGGATTTTATCACTGAAGTGGAAAGAGAACAAGGCTTGGCATTAAAGACCAATATTGAGTCTCCTCTACTTATTATTATCTTACTGACTTCGGATAAATCACTTAATTTTTTGTTTCACTTTCTTTTCCTTAAAGTGGGAATAATATGACTTGCCTTACCCTGTTCCTAGTACAGTGAGAATTCAGTACATATACGCAAAGGTACTTTGTCATTAGTAATCCAACAAATTCTTTACAAATATTTTATTAGTAAATGAAGCACTGACTTTTCTGACTCAAATCTTAAAATGTAATGGAATCCCTGGCTGTCATTTTCTGGCAAATCTGCCTGAATCCAACTGGGCAGGTGATGGGAAATAAGCAGGCTGGGCTGAGTCCATCTACAAATACGTCATGACACAATGTAGTGCCATGATGGGGCAGTGTGGAAAGGTGGAAAGAAGTGGAAAGTCCACCATGGGATGTGTATGATGATTCATAAAATACAATGTTATTATAAAACATTGTCATAGTACCAATTCAAAGCATTCAAATTTTTTATTCATTTTTAAAATTTACGTATAGTAAAACTTAGGCTTTTTTGGAGGGGGGTGGAGCTAGCTTTTGGTTTCATTAATTTTCTCTAATTGTTTACCTAATTTGGCATTCATTTTTTTTCATTCTTGTCATTTTAAGTTTTATGTTTTTATTTATGCAGGATTAGCTTGCTTTCCTTTTATACTTCTTGAGATAGAAGCTTAGAACATTGATATTGGCATTTCCCCCTTCTAATAAAGCATTTACAAATTTATCCTAAGCACTTTTTTAGCTATATCCCACAAATTTTGATATGCTATGCTTTTAATACTATTCAGGATAAAATATTTTCTAATCTCTCTTGAGTTCTTATCTTACTAATGAAGCTTACAGAACTGAAATGCTGGATTTCCAAATATGTTGGCAATTTTTATATATCTTTTTATAATATATATCTCTAATTTAATATTTTGATGTTATCATAAGTATAATTTTAAGTTTTATTTTCCAGATTTTCATTGCTAGAATATAAAAACCCAGTTGAACTTGATATATTGTTGTTTATTCCAGTGATTTTGCTAAACTGAAATACTTGTTCTAGTAAGTAGTCTATGATTCCTGTAAACTACACATACTTCAGATGTACAATTTGATGAATTTTGATAGATGTATACACCAATGAAACCACCACCACAATCAAGACAGTTACTATTTCCATCACTCCCCAAGAGGTGCAAATTTCAAACTTACATTTCTTAGTATTTTCTGTATTCGTATTATGTTTTCTGCAAAGAAAGACAGTTTTACTCCATTCTTTCCAGTTTGTATTCCTCTTATGTGTCATAGAACACATTCGGTATAATTTCCACCTTTTAAAATCTTCCACCCTTTTAAATGTGGTGTGTCTTATGGCCTCATACATAGCTATTATGGTGAATATTTCATGCACACTTGAAAAGGACATGTATTTTGTCGTTGCTGAATGGGCTGTTTTCTCAATGTCAATTAGATGACGTTAGGTAATAATGTCCACATCTTCTAGATTCTTTCTGATTTTTTTTTTCTGCTTGTTCTGTCAATTACAGAAAGAAGAGAGCTGTAGCCTCCAACTCTAACTGGGGAAGTGTCTGTTTCTCCTTTCAGGTATGTCCAGTTTTACCTCAAGTACTTTTAAGCGGTTCTACCATGCATACTCTTTAGGATTGTCATGTTTTACATATATACATTTTTTAATTGAAGTATAGTTATAGTTAGTTTACAATGTTGCATCAACTTCTGGTGTAGAGCATAATGCTTCAGTCATACATGAACATACATATAAATTAATCTTTTTATTTTTTATAAAATGTGTCTGTTTATCCCTGATTACACCCTTTTCCCTAAATTTGATTTTGTCTGATATTCACACAGTCAATTCAGCTCTCTTATGTTTTGTATTTGCATGGTTTCATTTTTTCCTATCCTTTTACTCTTAACTTACTGTGTGTTTGAATTTAAGGTGTATTTTTCCTTAATGAACACAGGTTTATGCTGTTTTTTAATGTCTGAAAAGAGCTGTTTCTTACATTTTGCCCAGTTTTCTGTTTGTTTCTATTGGGGTGATATGTCCAGTGCCATTATTTCCTCATGGCAGAATTTCTTCTATACATTTTTGTCCTGTGGTTTGTTGTGTGCATGGCATTTAGTCTATACGCATTGTCACCTTCATGTTAATGACCACCAGACATATACTTTTCTTATTCTTGGCAATGCCTCTTTACACATTGAATAACCATTTGCATTCTGTTTTATGATTCGAGGTGAAATGACTACTGCCAGTATAGAAATGGCATTTATCATCACAATGCATTTATAAAAACCTCTCGGGACTAAAATATGTGTCTATCTACATACTTCAAAATATGAGCCACAGTAGGGATGAAAATCTCAGTTCCTCCATCCATGAAA
Organism: Vicugna pacos; assembly: GCF_048564905.1. NCBI lineage: Eukaryota > Metazoa > Chordata > Mammalia > Artiodactyla > Camelidae > Vicugna > Vicugna pacos. The sequence goes on along the minus strand of NW_027328742.1, from coordinate 16,828,292 downwards.
TACAAGCAAAGGAAGCACAGTATTTCTTAAATAAATGACACGTACCTCCAACACTGAATTATAAGTTGATGATCAAAAATTGCTGGCACCTGATTCCAAATGAAAAACTAAATAATTAAGTATACACTTAAATGTTAAAAATTAATTTCTTTTCATGTCTGATATTCAGATGTACAGAATGAAGTCTCAGTTATATTAATAATTTGGTGGAACTTATATTAAAAAGCTTGTGGTAAAATTTTTATTAAGAGGAGTAATATAATCACATACAATTTATGGCTTAAAATGTTTCATATCACTGTAATTGGATGTGTCAAATTTTATTTAAGCCTGATAGTATGGTTTCTGTATTTTATAATTCTTTTTGAACTAAGCTACTAAATTTATTCTATAAAGATTACTTTTTTCCAAATTTGTGCCTTAAACATTACAAAACTATATTTTCTCGATTTTAACAAAAGTTCTTAATGAGTGAATCTCTAAATGTTAGAAAAGTCTACTGATTTGTCATTCCTTTCATCTTTACATATTGATAACATACTCCCTTAATTACCATTTGTGTAGTGTCTTCAACATTTTTTTAGTAGAAGTTGATCTCTTTCCACCCTGAGACTGTTTTCTAGGTTACTTTACACAACATTGGTTGGCAACACACATAAACGTCCAGGTAGATACAGATCATTATTTTAAATTCAACCTATTATATCGCACCAAACTTTTACTGCATACAGTTATTATTACAAAATTTACCTGTTGTGGATTATCTACTATCATCAACAAAGAGAATGTGATATACACAAAAATAGGTAATCATACCTCAATTTCAGCCACAAAGAACAGTTTTTGTATAGAATTTAATGTGGTCTTCATAGAGAGAAATTTAACTGATGAAATAGTCAAGTTCTATGAAACCTAGAATTTCTTACATAAATGTATCTGTATTTTACCTAGCGCCTATAATTTTATGGGGAAATGAACTGGGTGTTTGGAAACAGATCAGAATTTTTGGGTGAAGGGAATTTTTAAGCAATATTTTTTATTTTGAAATATTGTAAGCTAGAGAAAGGTTTAAACATTACTATTATTTTAATAAATATCACCTACAAATTCAAATTTTTTCCATACTCATATTAAATTTTTTACTGAATAAAATTCTGGAGATAAACTGAATTCTTTTATGAACCCCTAATGAACACCATTCCATTTCCCTCTTCCTCCCAAGAGGTAAACACTCCCTTAACTTGCTATTTGTCATTTCCAAGCATATTTGCTAATACTAGACAACATATACATGTATGAATCAACATGTATATATTCTTTGGGTCATATTTTTGAAGTTCTATAAATAGTATTATACATATTCACAATTATATAACTTGCTTTTTTTCTTAAGTAGATATTTATGATTTATGTAGCTTTGATTTATTAATTTAACTGCTATATACTATTCCAATTATATGACTCTAAAACAACATATTCATCAATTCTCCTATTGCTGGACATTTTTGTGATTTCCAGCTTTTCACCATTATAGAAAATGCTAAAATGAACATTCTTGTGAGGCCCTTCTTGTGCCACATTTGGGGTCCTTTCAAGTATATCTGAAAGTGCAATGCTGAGCGAGGTTATGTCCAGTTTCAATATTTCTAAAAATAACCAAAGGAATTAGGCAAATTTACAAGACCACTAGCAGTGAAGAAAGGTCAAAAGAATATTTTTATAGATTGATTTTAAGGGAAATCAAAAATCAAATTAATACTTTAGTCATATTTTGTTTATTATTTACAGGGACTCAGATGACATTTCTATAGAAGTATTTCAGTAAATTTAAGTATTTAAGAGTGTTTCAGGAAAACTTTGACATGATCTTATGGTACATGTTATTATAGCACCTGAATCTTAGTTATTAGCAGTTAATTATTGGTCATATGTTCAGAATCTCCTTGATTCAATAATCATTGTTTAACCATTCAAATAAGGTGTTAGAACCCTTTTCTCCTGGCTGTCTTGTTTCTATTTCTTCCATAACAGTCTCAATAATAAACATTTTTCCTGAGACTATTACCCACACTAAAAGTACCCTCATATCACTTTAATTTTTCATGATAAGTTCTGAAAGCACCGAGTGGAAAGTTTCATACTGCTGAGCACAACCTGCTGACTTCCCAGTGTCATGCTACATTTCCTTCACATCAGGCTACTCACTTGATTTGTGTTTCTTGTAATCTCAGGTTGCTCCTGTGCCATCTCTCGTCTCCTGAGATGGCTGCTGTCTTCTCTTTCCACATCACCTTCCCCATGTATTCCATGTGCAGCAAAAGAAAAAAAAAGATTAGAGGGACCCCTGAGGACTTTATTCCTTATTATGATCCAGTCATTTGCTGCAGTGACAAATAATTTATCAATATTATACAGGTCCTCTCCTGATCTGATTGATCAGTCATTCCCAACTTAGACATTTTAACTACAAGGGAGATAAATATCGAAAAGATTTGATCTTGCACCAGACATCTGAATGCATTTTCTTGGGTGTATTATTGTCTTAACATTATAATGGCTAAGAAATTGAATACATTATTTATATTAGTATAATTTCAATTCAATACTTTGAAAGAGATTTTAGATTCCTAAATATGTAAGCATGCAAGGACCACTGAAACTCATTACACCAGCAAGATGACTCACTGTTATCATTCTTTGTGATCCACACACTTGTCTACATTATGTACATTAGTCCACAAAGAATTCACTCAACAAACTTTCATAAGCTGGTGGACTATACCATCATCACATACTGAACAATGTAGCAAGTCATTATGATAATGATCTGATTGAAAAAAAGTGAATAGACATTCTTAAAATGTCTTTTCCACAACTATGTTGTGTGGATGTTTCTTATGTTTCCAGATAAATAATATAAAGTTTTTCTCCAAAATTCTATCCATCACTATATTTATGTCTTCCTCCCCTAACGGCAAGCAACTTTTCACTGATAAATTTCCATGGTAAGAATGTCCTTATCTTTAATTAATTAATTAATTAATTTTTTAATGGAGGTACTGGGGATTGAACCCAGGACCTCATGTGTGCTAAGCATGCACTCTACCACTGAGCTATATTCACCTCTTGGATAAATTGGGAGTTTGAAATTTGCAGATACTAAATACTATATATAAAATAGACAAACAACAAGTTTCTTCTGTATAGCACAATATCTTGCAGTAACCTATAATGAAAAAGAATATGAAAATGAATCTATGTATGTATACAGATGATTGAAACATTATGCTGTACACCAGAAATTGATGCAACATTGCAAATTGACTATACTTTAATAAAAAGGAAGGGAAAAAAAAAGAAAGAAAAGGAAAAAGAACATCCTTATCAATTCTGACAAACAGTTCAGATTCCAAATTCCACTGCCACGTTTTCCTTGAGCCCTTCTTGAGCAATTTTAAGCCTCCCCCACCCCACCTTGGAGTAGCAGGCTTTTCTCTCCCTTCGTCCCCTCATCCTTCCAACCAAGTCCTCATCTTTCTAGTATCTTCTGAGCCTTGCAATGTCTGTCAACCTTAGATTGCAGCTGAGGCCACCAGGCTGCAGATATGCCAAACAGAGAAGCAGCAGATCCTGGCACATGGCTGGTGTTTAATTAAATAATGGTTGAGTACAGAGAAGCTTTGAGAAAAAAATGTCTGTGCAGACAACTTCCCACTGTCTTGGGAGGATGTGAAATAGCTGAATAGCTGAATAGCTGAATAGCTGAATAACTGAGATCTTTCTTAATCTTAGTGTCACAAAACCCTCATCTGGAAGCCTGACAGCCCAACAAGGTCAAAGTCGAAATGAAACTGTTACAACAGAAGTGGATAATAAGTGCCTTTTACTTTCTTTCAACCACTAGGGTTCTCAGGAAAGATGGAGTCATAAGCCAAGGGCTGTGCTTAGTATTCTTGTGCAATACTGGACCGTGTCTGCCTTCTAGTTTTCAGGGACTTCTGCCCTCATCAAGAGGACTTTGTTATCAGTACTCCCTGAAAAAAAAAAAGGCAGGGAGAGACAGATTGCAAAAGCGTGGACTTTCTGAACCCAGCAGGCCCCATCAGTCTGTTATGCTGCCTGAGTTCTGGAGAGCCATGGAATTATAGGGGACACTCAGGACTGAGTAGGAATCCCAGGGTCTGCTCATCCCATTCTGCCAACCTAAAAGTTTATGCAAAACAATCTGAAACTTCCCCGGTCTCTAAGATAAGAATAATGTTTCCTCCTCCCACGAATTTTCAGGCTGATTAAATGATGCATCTGGCCCTCACCAAGTGGCTTTTGAAGTGTCTATGGGGTATCTGGAGGAACTTGGCTTCCTTTTTAAAAAAATTTTATTGTTTTGTTGAAGTATAGTCAGTTTATAATGTGTTCATTTCTGGTATGCAGCATAATAATTCAGATATATATGTATCTGTGTGTGTGTGTGTGTGTGTGTGGGTATATACAAATATATATATTTGGTTGAATTGAAATTGATAATTCTCATTTAAAAATAATTATATTCCAGAAATATACTTTATATTAAATGGAATTGATGATTTTTACTTACTTACATTGTTTATATAAATAAATATTAATTTAATTCTGATGATTGGCTTTAAATATTTGTATTACTAATTTTATTTTCTATTATTGTAAAATAAGAGATATAATGTACAATAATCTTTCTGAGAAGGATTCTATACTACTATTTGAATTAAAAGATTTAGTATATATTTCCTGAAGTATTTTTATTTGTGCCTTGAAATGTTCTTGTAAAGAAATACTCCACAATTCTTGGTGGTAAACATGTCTCTTCTTTAATGTGTGCCTCATATTTATATAGCTTTTATTCATTCATTTATTATAGTGCATTGCCTCATCCAATCACAGTGGGGCTGCGTTTCTTCAGGCGGCGCGGAGGGCAGCCTGACCCGGGGTCCTTGGAGCGGGCGCCGTGGCCACGCCCCCTTCCTGGGGCGGGCCCTGCCTTGTTCCAGTTGCTTCCAGAGAGGATGTACGCCGAAGGGGAGCGGAGCGGTGAGCGCTGTGTGTCCTCCAGGCCTCTCCGCGAACGTGGAGTGGCTCCTGGGGCCCCATGGACGCGGAGTCAAGAGACAAGGGGTGTTGGAGCCATCGAGGGCATGGGTACTCTTCGAAAAGGTAGGCCCCGCGAACGGCTCCACGAAGCGGCGGCGGCGGCGGCGGCGGCGGCGGGCGGGGGGCGGCGGGCAGCGGCGGTGGGAGGCGGCGGGAGGCGGGCGGCGGCGTCGGCGGCGGCGGCGGCACCCAGCACGCTGCTGGCATCTCTGTTAACGAACAAGGGCCCGGTTCCCGCTACCGGAGCGGGAGCGCGGCGGGCTGCGGGAGGCGGGAGGCGGCGGCGGGAGGCGGGCGGTGGCGGGAGGCAGCGGCGGCGGGCGGCGGCGGCGGCGGCGGGTGGCGGCGGGAGGCGGGGGGGGGGAGGCGGTGGGAGGCGGCGGCGGCGGCGGGCGGCGGGCGGCGGCGGGAGGCGGGCGGCGGCGGCGGCGGCGGCGGCGGCGGCACACAGCACGCTGCTGGCATCTCTGTTAACGAACAAGGGCCCGGTTCCCGCTACCGGAGCGGGAGCGCGGCGGGCTGCGGGAGGCGGGAGGCGGCGGCGGGAGGCGGGCGGTGGCGGGAGGCAGCGGCGGCGGGCGGCGGCGGGTGGCGGCGGGAGGCGGGGGGGGGGAGGCGGTGGGAGGCGGCGGCGGCGGCGGGCGGCGGCGGGAGGCGGGCGGCGGCGGCGGCGGCGGCGGCGGCGGCACACAGCACGCTGCTGGCATCTCTGTTAACGAACAAGGGCCCGGTTCCCGCTACCGGAGCGGGAGCGCGGCGGGCTGCGGGAGGCGGGAGGCGGCGGCGGGAGGCGGGCGGTGGCGGGAGGCAGCGGCGGCGGGCGGCGGCGGGTGGCGGCGGGAGGCGGGGGGGGGAGGCGGTGGGAGGCGGCGGCGGCGGCGGGCGGCGGCGGGAGGCGGGCGGCCGCGGCGGCGGCGGCGGCGGCGGCACACAGCACGCTGCTGGCATCTCTGTTAACGAACAAGGGCCCGGTTCCCGCTACCGGAGCGGGAGCGCGGCGGGCTGCGGGAGGCGGGAGGCGGCGGCGGGAGGCGGGCGGTGGCGGGAGGCAGCGGCGGCGGGCGGCGGCGGCGGCGGGAGGCGGGAGACGGCGGCGGCGGCGGCGGCAGCGGCGGCGGGCGGCGGCAGGAGGCGGGAGACGGTGGCGGCGGCGGCGGGCGGTGGCGGGCGGCGGCGGGAGGCGTCGGCGGCGCGGCGGCACCCAGCACACTGCTGGCATCGCTGTGAACGAACAAGGGCCCGGTTCCCGCCGCGCGGAGTGGGAGCGCGGAGGGCTGCGGGCAGCAGCGGGAGGCGGCGGCGGGCGGCGGCGGGATGCGGGAGACGGTGGCGGGAGGCAGCGGCGGCGGGCGGCGGCGGCGGCGGCGGCGGCACACAGCACGCTGCTGGCATCGCTGTGAACGATCAAGGGCCCGGTTCCCGCCGCGCTCCCGCTCCGCGCGGGCGGCGGCAGGCGGCGGCGGGAGGCGGGAGACGGCGGCAGGAGGCGGGCAGTGGCGGGAGGCAGCGGCGGCGGGCGGCGGCGGCGGCGGCGGCGGCGGCACCTAGCACGCTGCTGGCATCTCTGTTAACGAACAAGGGCCCGGTTCCCGCCGCGCGGAGCGGGAGGGCTGCGGGCGGCGGCAGGCGGCGGCGGGAGGCAGCGGCGGCGGGCGGCGGCGGCGGCGGGCGGCGGCGGGAGGCGGGAGAAGGCGGCTGGAGGCGGGCGGCGGCGGCGGCGGCGGTACCCAGCATGCTGCTGGCATCGCTGTGAACGATCAAGGGCCCGGTTCCCGCCGCGCGGAGCTGGAGCGCGGCGGGCTGCGGGAGGCGGCAGGCGGCGGCGGGAGGCGGGCGGTGGCGGGAGGCGGCGGCGGCAGGCGGTGGCGGCGGCGGCACCCAGCACGCTGCTGGCATCTCTGTGAACGAACAAGGGCCCGGTTCCCGCTACCGGAGCGGGGAGCGCGGCGGGCTGCGGGAGGCGGGAGGCGGCGGCGGGAGGCGGGCGGTGGCGGGAGGCAGCGGCGGCGGGCGGCGGCGGCGGCGGCGGGCGGCGGCGGGAGGCGGCGGGCGGCGGCGGGAGGCGGGGGGGGGGCAGGCGGTGGGAGGCGGCGGCGGCGGCGGGCGGCGGGCGGCGGCGGGATGCGGGAGACGGCGGCGGGAGGCGGACGGTGGCGGGAGGCAGCGGCGGTGGGCGGGCGGCGGCGGCGGCACCCAGCACGCTGCTGGCATCGCTGTGAACGAACAAGGGCCCGGTTCCAGCCGCGCTCCCGCTCCGCGCGGGCGGCGGCAGGCGGCGGCGGGAGGCGGAAGACGGCGGCAGGAGGCGGGTAGTGGCGGGCGGCGGCGGCGGCACCTAGCACGCTGCTGGCATGTCTGTTAACGAACAAGGGCCCGGTTCCCGCCGCGCTCCCGCTCCGCGCGGGCGGCGGCAGGCGGCGGCGGGAGGCGGGAGACGGCGGCAGGAGGCGGGTAGTGGCGGGCGGCGGCGGCGGCACCTAACATGCTGCTGGCATCTCTGTTAACGAACAAGGGCCCGGTTCCCGCCGCGCGGAGCGGGAGGGCGGCGGGCGGCGGCGGGAGGCGGGAGAAGGCGGCTGGAGGCGGGCGGCTGCGGCGGCGGCGGTACCCAGCATGCTGCTGGCATCGCTGTGAACGATCAAGGGCCCGGTTCCCGCCGCGCGGAGCTGGAGCGCGGCGGGCTGCGGGAGGCGGCAGGCGGCGGCGGGAGGCGGGCGGTGGCGGGAGGCGGCGGCAGCAGGCGGTGGCGGCGGCGGCACCCAGCACGCTGCTGGCATCTCTGTGAACGAACAAGGGCCCGGTTCCCGCCGCTCGGAGTGGGAGCGCGGCGGGCTGCGGGCAGCAGCGGGAGGCGGCGGCAGGCGGTGGCGGGAGGCAGTGGCGGCGGGCGGCGGCGGGAGGCGGGAGACAGCGGTGGGAGGCTGGCGGCAGGCGGGAGGCGGCGGCAGCGGGCGGCGGCGGCAGCGGCGGCTCCCAGCGCACTGCTGGCATCGCTGTGAACGAACAACGGAAAGGAAGACATGGAGGAGGAGAAGGAGGTGATGGAGCAGGTGGTGGTGGAGGAGGAGGTGGTGGTGGTGGAGGAGGAGGTGGTGGAGGAGGAGCTGGTGGAGGATGTGGAGGAGGAGGATGTGGAGGAGGAGGATGTGGAGGAGGAGGAGGATGTGGAGAAGGAGGAGGATGTGGAGAAGGAGGAGAATGTGAAGGAGGTGGAGGAGGAGAAGGGGTGGAGGAGGAGGAGGAGGCGGAAGAGGAGGCGGAGGAGGAGCTCGAGGACGAGGAGGAGGTGGAGGAGGAGGAGGTGGAGGAGGAGGAGGAGATGGAGGAGGAGGTGGAGGAGGATTATTACAATAATCCTCAAGATTGTTTCTAATTTCCATAATAATACTTAATTAAAGCTACTTCATACGCAACTATTAACAAAGAAAGTAATTGCTGCCAGTCTTCCAGATAGCCTGCAAGGAGTTCCAGAATTGAATTATGGAGAATTAACTGGATAAATCAATCTGGAAGTAGATTTACCACTGGTGCAGCATTTAGCCTCTAATGTAAAGAGCCAGAAGCAGTCTTTCGATGGAATCTCAAAGTACGCTCAGTTCTTTCCTGGTTTCCTTGACCAAGAAGAGCAGTACTACCTTTCTCTACCTAAAAGGGAATGTGGAGGAGTAGGAGGAGGTGGAGGAGGAGGAGGAGGAGGAGGTGGAGGAGGAGGAGGATGTGGAGGAGGAGGAGTATGTGGAGGAGGATGTGGAGGAGGTGGAGGATGTGGAGGAGGAGGATGTAGAGGAGGAGGATGTGGAGGAGGAGGAGGATGTGGAATTGGAGGAGGAGGATGTGGAGGAGGAGGAGGATGTGGAGGAGGAGGAGGATGTGGAGGAGGTGGAGGAGGAGGAGATGGAGGAGGAGGAGGAGGTGGAGGAGGTGTGGAGGAGGAGGTGGTGGAGTAGGAGTTGGAGGAGGTGGTGGAGGAGGTGGTGGAGGAGGAGGATTATTAAAATAATCCTCAAGATTGTTTCTAATTTCCAAAATAATATTGAATTAAAGCTATTTCATACGCAACTATTAAGAAAGAAAGTAATTGATGCCAGTCTTCCAGATAGCCTGCAAGGTGTTCCAGAATTGAATTATGGAGAATTAACTGGATAAATGAGTCTGGAAGTAGATTTACCACTGGTGCAGCATTTAGCCTCTAAGGAAAAGAGCCAGAAGCAGTCTTTCGATGGAATCTAAAAGTACGCTCAGTTCTTTCCTGGTTTCTAGGACCAGGAAGAGCAGTACTACCTTTCTCTACCTAAAAAGGAATGTGGAGAAGTAGGAGGAGGAGGAGGTGGAAGAGAAAGAGGAGTTGGAGGAGGAAGAGGAGGTGGAGGAGGAAGAGGAGGTGGAGGAGTATGCGGAGGAGGAGGAGGTGGAGGAGGAGGTGGAGGAGGAGGAGGTGGAGGAGGAGGTGGAGGAGGAGGAGGTGGAGGAGGAGGAGGAGGTAGAGGAGGAGGTGGATGTGGAATTGGAGGAGGAGGAGGAGGTGGAGGAGGAGGAGGTGGTGGAGGAGGAGGAGGAGGAGGAGGTGGTGGAGGAGGAGGTGGAGGAGGAGGAGGTGGTGGAGGAGGAGGTGGAGGAGGAGGAGGTGGTGGAGGAGGAGGTGGAGGAGGAGGAGGATTATTAAAATAATCCTCAAGATTGTTTCTAATTTCCAAAATAATACTGAATTAAAGCTATTTCATACGCAACTTTTAAGAAAGAAAGTAATTGCTGCCAGTCTTCCAGATAGCCTGCAAGGAGTTCCAGAATTGAATTACGGAGAATTAACTGGATAACTCAATCTGGATGTAGATTTACCACTGGTGCAGCATTTAGCCTCTAATGAAAAGAGCCAGAAAGAGTCTTTCGATGGAATCTCAAAGTACGCTCAGTTCTTTCCTGGTTTCTTTGACCAAGAAGAGCAGTACTACCTTTCTCTACCTAAAAAGGAATGTGGAGGAGTAGGAGGAGGTGGAGGAGGAGGAGGAGGTGGAGGAGTTGGAGGAGGAGGAGGAGGTGGAGGTGGAGGAGGAGGAGGAGGAGGTGGAGGAGGAGGAGGAGGTGGTGAGGAGGAGGATTATTTAAATAATCCTCACGATTTTTTCTAATTTCTAAAATATTTAATTAAAGCTACTACATACGCAACTATTAAGAAAGAAAGTAATTGCTGCCAGTCTTCCAGATAGCCTGCAAGGAGTTCCAGAATTGAATTATGGAGAATTAACTGGATAAATCAATCTGGAAGTAGATTTACCACTGGTGCAGCATTTAGCCTCTAATGAAAACAGCCAGAAGCAGTCTTTCGATGGAATCTCAAGTACCCTCATTTCTTTCCTGGATTCTTTGACCAAGAATAGCAGTACTACCTTTCTCTACCTAAAAAGGAATGTGGAGGAGTAGGAGGAGGTGGACGAGGAGGATGAGATGGAGGAGTTGGAGGAGGGAGGAGTTGGAGGAGGAGGTGGAGGAGGAGGATGAGGTGGAGGAGTTGGAGGAGGAGGAGGAGGAGGATGTGGTGGAGGAGGAGGAGGATGTGGTGGAGGAGGAGGAGGATGTGGAGGAGGAGGAGAATGTGGTGGAGGAGGAGAATGTGGTGGAGGAGGAGGATGTGGAGGAGGTGGAGGAGGAGGAGGAGGTGGAGGAGGAGGAGGAGGTGGAGGAGGAGGAGGATGTGGAGGAGGAGGAGGTGGTGGAGGAGGAGGTGGTGGTGGAGGAGGAGGAGGTGGAGGAGGAGGAGGATTATTAAAATAATCCTCAAGATTGTTTCTAATTTCCAAAATAATATTGAATTAAAGCTATTTCATACGCAACTATTAAGAAAGAAAGTAATTGCTGCCAGTCTTCCAGATAGCCTGCAAGGAATTCCAGAATTGAATTATGGAGAATTATCTGGATAAATCAATCTGGAAGTAGATTTACCACTGGTGCAGCATTTAGCCTCTAAATAAAAGAGCCAGAAGCAGTCTTTTGATGGAATCTCAAAGTACGCTCAGTTCTTTCCTGGTTTCTAGGACCAGGAAGAGCAGTACTACCTTTCTCTACCTAAAAAGGAATGTGGAGGAGTAGGAGGAGGTGGAGGAGGAGGAGGAGGTGGAGGAGGATGAGGAGGTGGAGGATGAAGAGGAGGTGGAGGAGTATGTGGAGGAGGAGGAGGTGGAGGAGGTGGAGGAGGAGGTGGAGGAGGAGGAGGCGGTGGTCGAGGAGGAGGTGGTGGAGGAAGAGGAGGTGAAGGAGGTGCAGGAGGAGGTGGAGGAGGAGGAGGTGGAGGAGGAGGTGGATGTGGAATTGGAGGAGGAGGATGTGGAGGAGGAGGAGGAGGTGGTGGAGGAGGAGGTGGTGGAAGAAGAGGAGGTGAAGGAGGTGCAGGAGGAGGTGGAGGAGGAGGAGGTGGAGGAGGAGGTGGATGTGGAATTGGAGGAGGAGGATGTGGAGGAGGAGGATGTGGAGGAGGTGGAGGAGGAGGAGATGGAGGAGGAGGAGGAGGTGGAGGAGGTGTGGAAGAGGAGGTGGTGGAGGAGGAGTTGTAGGAGGTGGTGGAGGAGGTGGAGGAGGAGGAGGATTATTAAAATAATCCTCAAGATTGTTTCTAATTTCCAAAATAATATTGAATTAAAGCTATTTCATACGCAACTATTAAGAAAGAAAGTAATTGATGCCAGTCTTCCAGATAGCCTGCAAGGTGTTCCAGAATTGAATTATGGAGAATTAACTGGATAAATGAGTCTGGAAGTAGATTTACCACTGGTGCAGCATTTAGCCTCTAAGGAAAAGAGCCAGAAGCAGTCTTTCGATGGAATCTAAAAGTACGCTCAGTTCTTTCCTGGTTTCTAGGACCAGGAAGAGCAGTACTACCTTTCTCTACCTAAAAAGGAATGTGGAGAAGTAGGAGGAGGAGGAGGTGGAGGAGAAAGAGGAGGTGGAGGAGGAAGAGGAGGTGGAGGAGTATGCGGAGGAGGAGGAGGTGGAGGAGGAGGTGGAGGAGGAGGAGGTGGAGGAGGAGGTGAAGGAGAAGGAGGAGATGGAGGAGGAGGTGGAGGAGGAGGAGGTGGAGGAGAAGGAGGAGGTGGAGG
>NW_027328742.1:16806080-16808580 GCF_048564905.1 Vicugna pacos | reverse complement strand
AGGTGTAGGAGGAGGAGGTGGAGGAGGAGGAGGATTAGGTGGAGGAGGAGATGGATGTGGAATTGGAGGAGGAGGAGGTGGAGGAGGAGGAGGTGGAGGAAGAGGAGGAGGAGGAGGAGGAGGTGGTGGAGGAGGAGGATTATTTAAATAATCCTCACGATTGTTTTTAGGACCAGGAAGAACAGTACTACCTTTCCCTACCTAAAAAGGATTGTGGAGGAGTAGGAGGAGGTGGAGTAGGAGGAGGAGGTGGAGGAGGTGAAGGAGGAGGAGAACGTGGAGGAGGCGGAGTATGTGGAGGAGCATGTGGAGGAGGAGGATGTGGAGGAGGAGGATGTGGAGGAGGAGGATGTGGAGGAGGAGGAGGATGTGGAGGAGGAGGAGGATGTGAAGGAGGTGGAGGAGGAGAAGGAGGTGGAGGAGGAGGCGGAAGAGGAGCTGGAGGAGGAGGTGGAGGAGGAGGAGGTGGTGGAGGAGGAGTTGGAGGAGGAGGAGGAGGTGGAGGAGGAGGAGGTGGAGGAGGATTATTAAAATAATCCTCAAGATTGTTTCTAAATTCCAAAATAATACTTAATTAAAGCTACTTCATGCGCAAGTGTTAACAAAGAAAGTAATTGCTGCCACTCTTCCAGATAGCCTGCAAGGAGTTCCAGAATTGAATTACGGAGAATTAACTGGATAACTCAATCTGGAAGTAGATTTACCACTGGTGCAGCATTTAGCCTCTAATGAAAAGAGCCAGAAGCAGTCTTTCGATGGAATCTCAAAGTACGCTCAGTTCTTTCCTGGTTTCTTTGACCAAGAAGAGCAGTACTACCTTTCTCTACCTAAAAAGGAATGTGGAGGAGTAGGAGGAGGTGGAGGAGGAGGATGAGGTGCAGGAGTTGGAGGAGGAGGAGGAGGTGGAGGAGAAGGAGGAGGTGGTGGAGGAGGAGGATTATTTAAATAATCCTCACGATTGTTTCTAATTTCTAAAATAATATTTAATTAAAGCTATTTCATACGCAACTATTAAGAAAGAAAGTAATTGATGCCTGTCTTCCAGATAGCCTGCAAGGTGTTCCAGAATTGAATTATGGAGAATTAACTGGATAAATCAGTCTGGAAGTAGATTTACCACTGGTACAGCATTTAGCCTCTAAGGAAAAGAGCCAGAAGCAGTCTTTCGATGGAATCTAAAAGTACGCTCAGTTCTTTCCTGGTTTCTAGGACCAGGAAGAGCAGTACTACTTTTCTCTACCTAAAAAGGAATGTGGAGAAGTAGGAGGAGGAGGAGGTGGAGGAGAAAGAGGAGTTGGAGGAGGAAGAGGAGGTGGAGGAGGAAGAGGAGGTGGAGGAGTATTCGGAGGAGGAGGAGGTGGAGGAGGAGGTGGAGGAGGAGGAGGTGGAGGAGGAGGAGGAGGTGAAGGAGGAGGAGGAGATGGAGGAGGAGGTGGAGGAGGAGGTGGAGTTGGAGAAGGAGGAGGTGGAGGAGGAGGAGTAGGTGAAGGAGGTGGAGGAGGAGGTGGAAGAGGAGGAGGTGGAGGAGGAGGTGGAGGAGGTGGAGGAGGAGGAGGAGGAGGAGGTGGAGGAGGAGGAGGAGGTGGTGGAGGAGGAGGATTATTTAAATAATCCTCACGATTTTTTCTAATTTCTAAAATAATATTTAATTAAAGCTACTTCATACGCAACTATTAAGAAAGAAAGTAATTGCTGCCAGTCTTCCAGATAGCCTGCAAGGAGTTCCAGAATTGAATTATGGAGAATTAACTGGATAAATCAATCTGGAAGTAGATTTACCACTGGTGCAGCATTTAGCCTCTAATGAAAACAGCCAGAAGCAGTCTTTCGATGGAATCTCAAGTACCCTCAGTTCTTTCCTGGATTCTTTGACCAAGAATAGCAGTACTACCTTTCTCTACCTAAAAAGGAATGTGGAGGAGTAGGAGGAGGTGGAGGAGGAGGATGAGGTGGAGGAGGTGGAGGAGGAGGAGGAGGAGGATGTGGTGGAGAAGGAGGATGTGGTGGAGGAGGAGGAGGATGTGGTGGAGGAGGAGGAGGATGTGGAGGAGGAGGAGAATGTGGTGGAGGAGCAGAATGTGGAGGAGGTGGAGGAGGAGGAGGAGGTGGAGGAGGAGGAGGATGTGGAGGAGGTGGAGGAGGAGGAGGTGGTGGAGGAGGAGGTGGTGGAGGAGGAGGAGGTGGTGGAGGAGGAGGAGGTGGAGGAGGAGGAGGATTATTAAAATAATCCTCAAGATTGTTTCTAATTTCCAAAATAATATTGAATTAAAGCTATTTCATACGCAACTATTAAGAAAGAAAGTAATTGCTGCCAGTCTTCCAGATAGCCTGCAAGGAATTCCAGAATTGAATTATGGAGAATTATCTGGATAAATCAATCTGAAAGTAGATTTACCACTGGTGCAGCATTTAGCCTCTAATGAAAATAGCCAGAAGCAGTCTTTCGATGGAATCTCAAAGTACGCTCAGTTCTTTCCTGGTTTCTAGGACCAGGAAGAGC
>NW_027328742.1:16756080-16801080 GCF_048564905.1 Vicugna pacos | reverse complement strand
ATAATCCTCAAGATTGTTTCTAATTTCCAAAATAATACTTAATTAAAGCTACTTCATGCGCAAGTGTTAACAAAGAAAGTAATTGCTGCCACTCTTCCAGATAGCCTGCAAGGAGTTCCAGAATTGAATTACGGAGAATTAACTGGATAACTCAATCTGGAAGTAGATTTACCACTGGTGCAGCATTTAGCCTCTAATGAAAAGAGCCAGAAGCAGTCTTTCGATGGAATCTCAAAGTACGCTCAGTTCTTTCCTGGTTTCTTTGACCAAGAAGAGCAGTACTACCTTTCTCTACCTAAAAAGGAATGTGGAGGAGTAGGAGGAGGTGGAGGAGGAGGATGAGGTGCAGGGGTTGGAGGAGGAGGAGGAGGAGGTGGAGGAGAAGGAGGAGGTGGTGGAGGAGGAGGATTATTTACATAATCCTCACGATTGTTTCTAATTTCTAAAATAATATTTAATTAAAGCTATTTCATACGCAACTATTAAGAAAGAAAGTAATTGATGCCTGTCTTCCAGATAGCCTGCAAGGTGTTCCAGAATTGAATTATGGAGAATTAACTGGATAAATCAGTCTGGAAGTAGATTTACCACTGGTACAGCATTTAGCCTCTAAGGAAAAGAGCCAGAAGCAGTCTTTCGATGGAATCTAAAAGTACGCTCAGTTCTTTCCTGGTTTCTAGGACCAGGAAGAGCAGTACTACTTTTCTCTACCTAAAAAGGAATGTGGAGAAGTAGGAGGAGGAGGAGGTGGAGGAGAAAGAGGAGTTGGAGGAGGAAGAGGAGGTGGAGGAGGAAGAGGAGGTGGAGGAGTATTCGGAGGAGGAGGAGGTGGAGGAGGAGGTGGAGGAGGAGGAGGTGGAGGAGGAGGAGGAGGAGGAGGTGAAGGAGGAGGAGGAGATGGAGGAGGAGGTGGAGGAGGAGGTGGAGTTGGAGAAGGAGGAGGTGGAGGAGGAGGAGTAGGTGGAGGAGGTGGAGGAGGAGGTGGAAGAGGAGGAGGTGGAGGAGGAGGTGGAGGAGGTGGAGGAGGAGGAGGAGGTGGAGGAGGAGGAGGTGGAGGAGGAGGAGGTGGAGGAGGAGGAGGAGGTGGTGGAGGAGGAGGATTATTTAAATAATCCTCACGATTTTTTCTAATTTCTAAAATAATATTTAATTAAAGCTACTTCATACGCAACTATTAAGAAAGAAAGTAATTGCTGCCAGTCTTCCAGATAGCCTGCAAGGAGTTCCAGAATTGAATTATGGAGAATTAACTGGATAAATCAATCTGGAAGTAGATTTACCACTGGTGCAGCATTTAGCCTCTAATGAAAACAGCCAGAAGCAGTCTTTCGATGGAATCTCAAGTACCCTCAGTTCTTTCCTGGATTCTTTGACCAAGAATAGCAGTACTACCTTTCTCTACCTAAAAAGGAATGTGGAGGAGTAGGAGGAGGTGGAGGAGGAGGATGAGGTGGAGGAGGTGGAGGAGGAGGAGGAGGAGGATGTGGTGGAGGAGGAGGAGGATGTGGTGGAGGAGGAGGAGAATGTGGTGGAGGAGCAGGATGTGAAGGAGGTGGAGGAGGAGGAGGAGGTGGAGGAAGAGGAGGATGTGGAGGAGGTGGAGGAGGAGGAGGTGGTGGAGGAGGAGGTGGTGGAGGAGGAGGAGGTGGTGGAGGAGGAGGAGGTGGAGGAGGAGGAGGATTATTAAAATAATCCTCAAGATTGTTTCTAATTTCCAAAATAATATTGAATTAAAGCTATTTCATACGCAACTATTAAGAAAGAAAGTAATTGCTGCCAGTCTTCCAGATAGCCTGCAAGGAATTCCAGAATTGAATTATGGAGAATTATCTGGATAAATCAATCTGAAAGTAGATTTACCACTGGTGCAGCATTTAGCCTCTAATGAAAATAGCCAGAAGCAGTCTTTCGATGGAATCTCAAAGTACGCTCAGTTCTTTCCTGGTTTCTAGGACCGGGAAGAGCAGTACTACCTTTCTCTACCTAAAAAGGAATGTGGAGGAGTAGGAGGAGGTGAGGAGGAGGAGGATGTGGAGGAGGATGAGGAGGTGGAGGAGGAAGAGGAGGTGGAGGAGTATGTGGAGGAGGAGGAGGTGGAGGAGGTGGAGGAGGAGGTGGAGGAGGAGGAGGTGGAGGAGAAGGTGGATGTGGAATTGGAGGAGGAGGAGGTGGAGGAGGAGGAGGACGTGGAGGAGGAGGAGTATGTGGAGGAGCATGTGGAGGAGGAGGATGTGGAGGAGGAGGATGTGGAGGAGGAGGATGTGGAGGAGGAGGATGTGGAGGATGTGGAGAAGGAGGATGTGGAGGAGGAGGATGTGGAGGAGGAGGAGGATGTGGAGGAGGAGGAGGAGGAGAAGGGGGTGGAGGAGGAGGAGGAGGCGGAGGAGGAGGCGGAGGAGGAGCTCGAGGACGAGGAGGAGGTGGAGGACGAGGAGGTGGAGGAGGAGGAGGAGATGGAGGAGGAGGTGGAGGAGGATTATTAAAATAATCCTCAAGATTGTTTCTAATTTCCAAAATAATACTTAATTAAAGCTACTTCATACGCAACTATTAACAAAGAAAGTAATTGCTGCCAGTCTTCCAGATAGCCTGCAAGGAGTTCCAGAATTGAATTATGCAGAATTAACTGGATAAATCAATCTGGAATTAGATTTACCACTGGTGCAGCATTTAGCCTCTAATGTAAAGAGCCAGAAGCAGTCTTTCGATGGAATCTCAAAGTACGCACAGTTCCTTCCTAGTTTCTAGGACCAGGAAGAGCAGTACTACCTTTCTCTACCTAAAAAGGAATGTGAAGGAGTAGGAGGAGGTGCAGTAGGAGGAGGAGGTGGAGGAGGTGGAGGAGGAGGAGGATGTGGAGGAGGAGGAGGATGTGGAGGAGGAGGAGGTTGTGGAGGAGGTGGAGGAGGAGGAGGAGGTGGAGGAGGTGGAGGATGTGGAGGAGGAGGATGTACAGGAGGAGGATGTGGAGGAGGAGGAGGATGTGGAGGAGGAGGAGGATGTGGAGGAGGTGGAGGAGGAGGAGATGGAGGAGAAGGAGGAGGTGGAGGAGGTGTGGAGGAGGAGGTGGTGGAGGAGGAGGTGGAGGAAGTGGTGGAGGAGGTGGAGGAGGAGGATTATTAAAATAATACTCAAGATTGTTTCTAATTTCCAAAATAATATTGAATTAAAGCTATTTCATACGCAACTATTAAGAAAGAAAGTAATTGATGCCTGTCTTCCAGATAGCCTGCAAGGAGTTCCAGAATTGAATTATGGAGAATTATCTGGATAAATCAATCTGGAAGTAGATTTACCACTGGTGCAGCATTTAGCCTCTAATGAAAAGAGCCACAAGCAGTCTTTCGATGGAATCTCAAAGTACGCTCAGTTCTTTCCTGGTTTCTAGGACCAGGAAGAGCAGTACTACCTTTCTCTACCTAAAAAGGAATGTGGAGAAGTAGGAGGAGGAGGAGGTGGAGGAGAAAGAGGAGTTGGAGGAGGAAGAGGAGGTGGAGGAGGAAGAGGAGGTGGAGGAGTATGCGGAGGAGGAGGAGGTGGAGGAGGAGGAGGTGGAGGAGGAGGAGGTGGAGGAGGAGGAGGAGGAGGAGGTGAAGGAGGAGGAGGAGATGGAGGAGGAGGTGGAGGAGGAGGTGGAGTTGGAGAAGGAGGAGGTGGAGGAGGAGGAGTAGGTGGAGGAGGTGGAGGAGGAGGTGGAGGAGGAGGAAGTGGAGGAGGAGGTGGAGGAGGTGGAGGAGGAGGAGGAGGAGGACGTGGAGGAGGAGGATTATTAAAATAATCCTCAAGATTGTTTCTAATTTCCAAAATAATATTTAACTGAAGATACTTCATACGCAACTGTTAGCAAAGAAAGTAATTGCTGCCGTGGGGGTGATACAAACCCCACTGAAGGACGTGCCCTAACGTAGGCCTCATGTCATGTCAGGGGCAGGGCAATCTCTTGGATGAAAGGAGCACTGTGTGTTGGAATAAAAATAAGATTGACACAAGTTTGGTCAAGTTTATGGAGAATTTGGAACACTTGAAAGGAGGATTTAATTTAGATTTGGCATGATATGTTGATGAGAGCAAATTTGACTCACTGAGCAGAAAGTAGCTTGATTATAGTTTAATTCTTGTATTGTTCACAAAAAACACGTGTAGCAGCATTTGCTTCGAGGAGACAACTTTCGTTTTAGCTTCTACTGCCAGAGAAGATTTGGAAGTGAGAGATGGAAAACCACAGTGGAGAAATTCCTTGGACGTGTGCAATAGCAATGTTATACAGAAATGGTTGTGCTACTGGAAGTAGAGTTGCTGGGTTTTATGAAGCAACAGAAGAGAAGGCTCTTTTTTATGGACTGAATATCTAGAAGTTTCAGATAGAGAGCTCCAAATGAGTTAGAACAAATGAGTCCCAGAAGTGGACCACGTGGAACAGACACAGGAAACAAGGTAATGTAAGATGGAGATACAGAAGAACTGGGACCCAGATGCTCATAGTGAAAAGCCTCACCAGTATTAATGTGGGACAATATATTGTCAGCAGTTGAAGTATGTGGTTGTTATAACCAACTATAATGTATGATCTGCTTAATTTCTATTAGGATGTGTGTGTGTGTGTGTGTGTGTGTGTAGAGGGAGGGAGAGATAGAGAGTTATTAACCATCAGCAAGCAATATATTTTAAATCATGAGTTGATGTCTCCTTGCATTTTAAGTAAGTTCTTCATTAAAAGAAGAACTTCATTTATTTTTAGATGGAGGTATTTGAATTAGGTGAGCCAATTGCTATGGCTGGCCATTAACCCTTTTGAAGAGAAGAGTGAGATAGAACAGAATTTTGAGAAGGAAGTGGAGAAGTAAATAAATCAGTGAAAAAGATGTCCAAGAACAAATTTTACAAGGTAAAATGGAATTCAAGTACAGCATCCAAATCAAAGTTTTGAAATACAAAGTAAGAATACACATATCTTTACAGTTCAAAGATGAAGAAGATAAGGGAAAAAAACATTGATTTTGGTGAAAAGGTCAGAGATGACCTTCTTGAAGGCAGTTTTCACGCGTGGTGGGACTTAAGTGGTTATGGGGACAAGGGCTAAGAATTTACAATTGAAGAAATAGAAGTAATGAGTGCAGACTTGTCTTTAACATATTAGAGACAATAGTGTGGGGTGTGTACTAAGCAAAAAGTTGAGGGGCAGAGGGGTATTTGTATTTTGAGAGAGGAGGTCTGAGCAACTTTATATAGAAAGAGGAAAAGGGAGGTAATGCAAACAGTATTAAAACTGCAATGGGCAGGGGAGAGGGGTGGTTTTCAATAAAACTTGCTCTTTTGTAGAAGCCAGAATGAAAAGGGATCAAGCACTGAATTATCGATGGCAGGAAACAGGAGAGTCATTATTTTTCTCAGAAAAGAAAAAGGACATGAGTAAAAGATTTGAAGAAATTTAAAAATATTAGAATAGCTACTATAGAGTGTGGAATAGGAATAGGGTCAAGATGAACATAAGGACTGTTGAGGTGCAGCCAGGGCTCTCTGAGATTAGGTATAGTACTTATTATATGTAATCAGTCATTTGTAGAGACTCTTTACATCAACTTCCAACAAGGTAGAAGAGAGAACAGAGGAAACCTCAGGTAAAAGTGATTAAAGTTTCAGGAATGCAGTACAGGCCAAGGGGATGAGTGACTCTAGGATGCCTTAAAGGGGGTATTGAGATGACAGATCACAATATGCACCCAAACTAGAGAGGTGAGTGGAATCAATTCAGTTTAGCATTAATGGAAAGTCTCTAGTTTCAAGGCCAGTGCTAGGAAGAAAGAAAAAAAAAACAAGCAATCAAATAAGCAGGTGGTGAAGAATCAGAGGTCACAATGAAAGCAAAGAGTCAAAAAGCCTTAGAACAGATGTGAAAGTGGAAAATGGAGAAAATTAAAAACTATAAGTCAGAGAAAAATCATTCAAGTTCCAACTCTACACAGACTCTTCTGAGATGAGGATTTGCCAGATGGCAACTCTTTAATTGTAAGTCATTGCAGTTGAGAAGGTCAAAGAACTGTGGTGCCAGGATGCACATAGGTTGTCACAGTGGTTGAGAAAAGCACTAAGCAGAAAGGCATGAAACAGTTGAAGGAAGAAAACTCATCAATAAAGTCATCAAGATACATCTGGACAGCAGGAAAGTGTAGCTACAGGATTTAGAGGTGAAGGAATATGGAGGACTTAACAGACTTCAGAAGAGGAAGTAACAGCGATAATGAAAGAGTATTCTAAAACAGCAATGAAAAACGAGTTATACTGACCATACTTCCTAGTCCAGTCATTGAAAAGGCTTATAGAGAAGATACGTGTTTAGTTTTATAAAATATTGCCAAAGGTAGCTATGTCATTTTATCACACCAAAAGTAATTGTACCATTTTGTAAAACCCTGAATAAGGTACTAAAATTCTAGTTGCTCATCAGCCTCATCCAATTTTGGTGTTAAATTTGGTGTTTCCAACCTGAATGTCCATCGATAGATGACTGGATAAAGAAGCTGTGGCATATACATACAATGGAATACTACTCAGCCATAAAAATGAATAAAACATGTGCCATTTGCAGCAACATGAGTGGACCTGGAGATCATCATTCTAAGTGAAGTAAGCCAGAAGGAGAAAGAAAAATACCATATGACAGCAGTCATATGTGAATCTAAAAAAGATGAAAAGATACAAATGAACGTAAACACATTTACAAAACAGAAACAGACCCACAGACACAGAAAAGAAACTTATGGTTCCCAGGGGGAAAGGGAGTGGGAAGGGATAAATTGGGAGTATGAGATTTGCAGATACTGACTACTGTAGATAAAATGGATAAACAACAAGTTTCCATTATATGGAACAGGGAACTATATTCAATGCCTTGTAGTAACCTATAATGAAAAAAGAATATGAAAAGGAATATATGTATGTGGATGTATGACTGAAACATTATGCTGTACACCAGAAACTGACACATTATAAACTGACTATACCTCAATTAAAATATATACATATTTAAAAAAATATTTTACTTCTCATTATTTTATTCTTAGTGTTGTTTTTTGATCCTATCATTAATACACTTTTTTTAATTGTCAGCTTTATTTCCCAATTGTTTGCTGCTGTTACATAAAAATGCTATTTTTATTTATACTGACCTTGTATCCAGTGCCTTTGCTAAATTCACTTCTTAGTTCTCGTATTTGTTTTATAGATACTTTAATATACTCTACATTTACAAAGAAAAATCCATGTCATTTGTGAATAAAGGGTGTTTTACTACCTCCTATATGATCTACTTGTCTTACAGTTCATTGTCTTTCCGTGTTGCATGGGGAATGACTTCCAATACAGTACTGAATATAAGCAGTGCAGGCAGGCATGCTTGTCTCATTCCTGGTCTTATGGGAAAAGTGTCTTTGACCTTTACGTGTCATGCTATTTGGAATAATTCTGCATATTCCTTTCATCAAATTAAAAATATCCTCTTTGATTCTTATTTGCTGAGAACTTTTATAGTGAATGGACACTGAATAGTTTCAAAGATTTTTTCCTTAGTCTGTTGAAATGATTATATGAGTTTCCCCTTATTCTGTTAATGTAGTAAGTTACAATGACTTTTTGAAAAATCTACTGTCTCACTTTGTGAGTGTAGGGCAGCAGTGGGGCATATAGCTCCTCCGGTTCTCAGACTGTCTCCTCTTTCAGCTTCTCTGAATTCTGGGCCAAGTGCATACACAACCCTGGGTGAATACTGCCAGCTTCTCCCACAAGTTACCCATGACATGAAAGTTGGAGGTGATAAGAGAGAAATGGGTTCTAGTTCTCCATTAACTTTTTAAAATGTTAAACCAACTTAACATTCCTGGTACTATCACCCTCTTGGTCATTATACTGATTTGATATGTATTGCTGAATTTTATTTGCAAATATTTTGTAGAGAATATTTGCATCTAAGTTCATGAGAGTTATTTGTCTGTAGTTCCTTTCCTTGTAATGACTTTGTGTAACTTTGTTATCAGGGAAGTTAATGTCTTATTAAACAAATTGAAAGTATTTCCTACTTAATTTTCTGAAACAGTTTGTGTGAGATGGTATTATATTTCCCTCAAATGGTTGCTAGAATTTACCAGTGAATCCATCTGGGGCTGCAGTTTTCTTTGTGAACAAATTTTTTATAATAAACTTAATTTCTTTAATATACATACAAATATTACAGTTTTCTACTAATCTTGTGTAAAGTTGGTATGTTGATTCTGCAAATAATTTGTTGATTTCATCCAAAATTTGTGTTAATTGCATTTTTCAGAATTCCATTTTATTTAACTATTTGATTTTAGCTAACCTTCCCTGTACTATCTTGGTGGTTGCTCTAGGAGTTGCAGTGTGTACCTTTAACATCTCAGTCTACTCAGTGTTAAAATTGGACCACTTCACGTAAAGTTTTAAAAACTCACAGCCGTGTAAGCCCACTTACCTCATCCCCTCCATTCTTTCTGCCATAGTTGTCCCTTGTATATAAATCATATAATGTAAATTTATATTTTTAAACAAAATTTTATATATATTTTAAATGAAGAGAAAAAAGTGTATATAATATATTATATAATTATAGTGGTATTTCTTTGAAAACATCATGAAAGCCCTTTCCCTTAGCAACATTTGAGCCTTTCATCCTGTATATCTCAGTGTGAATGAATTGATCAAATTCCTTTCTAAAAGTAAGTTCTTATGGGTTGCATCAGGCAGCTCAGTAACTTGTTGGTCAGAAAGACAAAGCTAAAATCCAGGGGAGAAACTGGTTTATTTTTCCTTCACTAATATCTATACTCTTTCGTGTTGTTGTATGACTCCTTAAGACACTATTCTTCATGTAACAACCTCTCTGCCCTAAACAGATTCACAGCACGCACGTGCGCGCGCGCGCACACACACACACACACACACACACACACACACACACACACACACAGAATCAATGACTAAAATGCACACCACAGGAAGTGGTTAGTACAAGTGGGAAAGTTTGATTAGAATGATGAGTTGGAGGAAGGTCATCAAACTTCATGATAAATTGCAAAGCAAGGACAAAGGAAAAAGAATGTGCTTTACACAAAACTTTATCTTATTCAAGTAATCTGCTGGAAAGAGCCACGGTCGACAGAGCCATTAATTTCTTAGTTTAATAGTTTGAGGTGAATTGCTTTAAGGAATGGTCTGTTCAGAACTGAAGCTGTTGTAAGCCTTTGCAGGCAGCATAATTAAAAGTAGAGTGATTACCTCAGTGCTAATGACTGAATTTTGGACATAACAATGAACAAATGATTTTGCAGATATTTATCATCACAGGAAAACACAATTTAAACAACTTTTTAGGTTAAAGAGTTTATTAGTGGTAAACGGAACAAATGATCTGAAACATGGTGATACAAAGGAATTTAGTCTTAAATGATCTAGCAGAGAAATAAAATGAATTTCAGATCCAAACAGCTTTGGGATGTAGTCATTTTTTTTTACTATATTATTAGAAATTGTAGACTAGAATGAATGTAACTGTTCACTTAATTAAATAAATAGTAGACAGAAATAAGTTCTTTAAAATTATTCTTAACATTAAAGGCAAATACATTTTATATAGATAATCATAAAATCCTAAAATGTACAAAATCTTCTCAAAAGTTGGAATTCTTTTGTACATGTTAATACACATGTAATATTTGTATTACATTATGACACATGATTTGTAAGTTTAATGGAAATTATGATTATTTTACTTTAGGAATACTTCTTTTGATGCACATATAAATTTTGGGAGGTGTTGTTTGGTAGTTTCAACACCAAAGATAAGTGGGTGCACCGGCAGATAAGGTGGAGGAGAGGTAGGATGATCCGGAAGATGGCCGTATGCCTGCCTTCAGCACAGTGGGGCTTTACTGCCTCTAAGTGAGTGCCAGCAGGAGACCAGTTAGAACCCAGCAGCTGCAACTGTGTGGTAGCGACAAGGACCTAACCAAAAATGACCCAATGCTTATTGTAATATAATTAGCATTGTGGTTTAGGCCCCCCTTGGATTTTTCTGTGTGCATCATGGGTAAGGACATGTGCAAAAGGGGACGAGCATGACTAAGCACTCCCGGGGCAAGAGCTGTCAGTCAATCAAGAGACCACCTCTAAGACAGGGTATAAGAGAAGGGGGAGACGGAGACCATTGCTCTCCACCCTTGGACCAGCCTGCCCCCCGTTCTTGGAGGTGTACTTTCCCTTTGCTAAATAAAACCTTTAAAATCTTTCGCTACACAATGCTTCCATCTCCCATCTGAATTCTTCTCTTTTGGGTAAGACAAAAACTTAGGTCTTTTCCCTTCCCCTTTTGGGGCAGCAGTGTTACTAAATGTGAAATGCAGAATGAATGTCTTTTACTAATTGTAGAAAGACACATATACTAAGAGAAGACTATGAAAATATTAGTCAGCAGTGCTAGGATCTGATAAACAGGTAAAAAAATATGATTTGGCAATTTATTTATAGCTACAACTTCTGTCAGTTAGTTTCATATATTTATGGTGAAATTGCTTTCATGTTTATTTGAAATATTTTTTAAAAATCAGGCAATTGACTAAGAAATCAGTTTGTAAAAGTAATAAATGTCAACTTAAAAAAATCCTTCTGTTACCAATTGATAAAAGAAAGGGCTTATTAATAATAATAAAATATAGTAAATATTAAAAGGGCATAAACCAAACTAGTGTTGATAAGAAAAATACGAGTTTATACTTTGTCCCATGGATACTTTGATGGTTCAAGACAGATGTTCTAGGCAACAATTTACTAAATTGTAAGTATCTCCAGGTTGATATAATCAAGTGACAACAAGAGTTATCTCTTCATTTTGAACTTTGGTAACACAAAGTGCTCAACAATCAATGCTCGCAGGGAAAGATGATTAAATCAACATCAATTAACAAAATAATTTTTAAGGTTAAAATGTAATCTGAGTGTCCCAAGAAAGAAGCCCTTACTAACCCAGGGAAAAAAAGCAATTACAAGTATATTTTTGTTGTTGTTATGAACCTTGTTAATTAAGACTAATAAAAACTGTGATTTTTCTCCTAGAAAATCGTCCCCATTTTTGCCACTTCCCCTTAAATGCTGCCATTACAGGGTATTAAACACTTCCCTTAGGAGTCCAAGTTGTTGATGCCAACACACATATTGAAGGCATTAGGATGAGGGGAAGATTCATTCCTACAAATATGAAGAAACGGAAAATCTTTTATACCCCAGAGAAGTCAGAGAATGTTATTAGAAAGCACAAGCTGCCTAATGACCGGGAGGGATAATCTAGAAATAGGTGTTCACTTTAGAAGTGTCCTTATTTTAAGCAGTGGTGATCCCAGTTGCATTAAATAAGCTTTTGCAAAATAATTATCGAACATACACTAGTAAGTATCATATGAAAAAATAAAGTTTTCCCAATGGGATCTAGATCTGCTACTGGTAATTTAAGTGTTTGTTGATAGAATTTAGCAAAATTTAGGCTCACAACTTGAAAATGATGCATGAATTATATTTATGTCTCTGATAGTTATGTTCTAGAAAACAACAGATTTCATTTATAATTTAACATCAATTTGTTCTTTTACTTTTAGGCTTTATGAATGGGATGTAGGATAATCCCATCAACATGAGAATATTCACATTAGATAATTCAGGATCAGATTACTGGGTTGTTTGGTTTGTTTGCTTGCTTCTCATTAGAAGGACTAACATTCTCAACAAAGGATTTTAATTTTGCTTGTATAGACATAGATTTTGTCATTATATCTTAGAAAGATTCTTTTAGGATTCTCTTAAAAGTTATGCTAGAAATTACTCTTAGTAATTTGTATAAAGGCACAGCATGGGAATTACAATAAAAATGCAAAATCAGATGGCAGGTACTCAGTAACAATTTATAGAATGAGAGGTTTTATTCTGTCTGAACCTGAGTTCATATCTTTCGCCCTCTACATCTAGCTCAGGGCACAAACACCAAACCAAACACAGGAATGAACCCTCAAGACCCCAGGAGGCTTCATATGCTCATTTTCTTTGATATCTGATCATAGTGTAGGTGAACTGGTAGATGAGAACACAAAGGTACTTATTCAGGTTAATTGGTGATTTAGTAAAACTATTAAAGTGTTTCTTAGTGAATTTCTGTCATTTTCAAAGTATTTTAGGCTGGATGGAGTCTTGCCAAGCCTTCAAGCTTATGAAACAACGATTCACGGTTATTAAGAGCAAATGCCCTAGAGAGATTAATCTCTGCTATCCCAACAAGCTGACCTTTTCCCAAAGACATAGCAATTTAATTATCTACTTTGAAAAGCACAATTAAAGGAAAATTCAAAACCTGATTTATAGACAGGTTTTATATTCTCATCTATAATGCATGTAAATAAGAGTCTTTGGGGTTTCTTTTTTCTAGGGCTGTTATAGGTGTATTTTGTACCTAATAAGTACTAAATAGTTCTTACTTTACAAAATCATGGACTCTTATTATTAAATCTCTGCTATTAGTGAAAAGAATATTTCAAATTATGAGTGTTTTACAGTCTGTTTTTCCCCCAAATTTTGCATATTATTTGCACTATTTTAAATAAACAAGTGCTTCCATCGCCTGTGAACCTGAGGAACTTGACCTGGATAGGATTTCTATTTAAGCACAAGCTGATGAAAATGATGTCATCTTTTATTTTCTACTTAATGCTTCTATATTTTATCTTACAGAAGCCCAAAGTAGAAATTCATCATAAGATGAGCTTAAAATACGGGCTTGAAATAACATAAATTATGCTCTTAGTCAGCTAATCAGTTTCAAATATTTATTGAAGATTCATCTACCTACCATCATAACCCCAACCAATCAGAGAAGGAAGGTATTTGAAAGCACAGCCCCCACTGAACACCCCGCAAAGGACAAGCCTCAGATACCAATGCTTTTCTGTTTCCTAGTTGCTGTGTAAATGTCTTGCTTACACCACAATGCTGACTAGTTCTTGCTGGCCATATGCAATGTCAACACCAACAGGAGTCTTAGAAAGAAAATCCTTTTTTGCTCTTATAAGATAGCATTCATATGGCCCAATGGAGATATGAGTGATTATTTTGTATAACTGTAGCTGTCTATGTCAAAATGTAAATGTAAAATTTTAGGACATTTTGCTTTAATGACACCTAGTGTAGAAATGCAAGTGTGGCAGTGCAGATAAGAGAAAACGTTGGAGACTAAAACTGTCATCAGTGTTAAAGAGGGAGTAAGCCAAGAAACTGGCTCAACTGAAATCAGATGGCAGACAGGTGCTCTCCAGATCCAAAGAGATGTTACAGGAAGTGAGAAAGAATGGAGAGGAGGATGCTACAGAAATCAATAAAAGAAATAAACAGCAGTTCGCAAGTCACAAAGCCTAATGGCACACAGTAAGCCTGAAACCACACTATGTAATGAAAGTTTACCACGTTAGCACTGAAGACCATGGAAGAGTTCCTCCTTCTATAGTCACCCAAAGTTTTATATATATATATATATATATATATATATATATATATATATATATATATACACACTCATATATACATATAGACACACGTGCATATGTTTGAAACTAGACCCTATGGGAAAATGCAGAAATACAAAGGTAATAAGAAACATTATTTAGATGTAAGGCATAAATGCAAAAAACAACATATGCAGGTATGTATCAAGACTGAACAATGGTACCTGGAAGATACCTCATCTCAGAGGCATAATTATGGAGGTGGGAAAAATTCTCACTTAGAAATCTCTGTATATTGAGAGCATATATTAAGAATCCAGAATCAATGGGAGATTCCAGGAAGAAAAAGTAAGATCTAAGTATCAATTTTCTTCCAGATCTTCACCATATGATGCATCCAAAGCATCAACTGATTGAGAGAGTCGGTGTTGCTTCAGAAAGTTCTGATTTACGATCCAGTAACGTGAGCACCCTTCTCCCCAGGCATAAATACCCCTTATGCTTTTTACCCCAGAATGTAAAGTCTGAGTATTAGAGGAAAAAATTAAAATATGGTAAAAATAGATGAAAGGGTAAAATCTAAAATCGATTTAGTTTGACCTTTTTGAAAAGTTATTTATGAATTACTTTAAATTCATGTTAAATAGCCATAAAGTTAGTAATTTTATATATTTTAATGCATACTTAAAAAGACAGGGTAAATCTCCATGATTCTGAATTGTTTAGAGATGAGAAAGGCAGGAATGTCCATATATATATATATATATATATATATTTAGGAGGCAATACTGTATCATAGTTAATAACATGAATCTACAGAAAAGAAAATGAGATATGAAGCATCAAACCCGGAAATTAATCATATATCTAGGCGGTGTTCTGGAGGGTGGTGGGACTTTGATGGGGACTGAGAAAATGGAGGAAAGGAAATGATCCAAGAAAAATGGAAGAGAATTTTCCAGAGATGATGAAAGGAAGTTTCAATCAAAAGAATCTACCAAGTGCCAAGCAAAATAAACTTGTAATTACCCAACACTAGACACATCATTATGCAATTATAGAATACTAACACTAAAGAGGTCTGAAAAGCTTCCAGAGAACAAAAACAGTTTACCTCCAAAGGAAGGAAACTTAGAATATAATAGACAAGTTATTAGCAACAGTGACTTCTAGAAGTCAGAAGAACAGTGCTGTCAAAGATTTGACAGAAATTATTTTAAACCTATAATGCACCTTTGCCAGTCCTTCATAATTTGTGAAGAAAAATTGAAGATAATTTTAGAAATATGGGAATCAAAAAGTTTATATCTTTTGAATATACATATATTTTTAATTACTAAGGGGTATTATCTGGAAAAATGCAAAAGGAATACAAAAAGAAGAAAACATGGTATATAAGGACGGTATGGATCTAACCTTTGGGAAAAAGGACTTGGAATGACAGCTATGCAGCAAATAAAGAAAAGCTTAAAAGATTTGTCTCATAGTGAAATGCCACAAGTTATAACCAAAGACTCGGAGAAGTATGTCTTCAGAAAATAAATTTTATTAAATAAACTTTGTGATTAAGATGGATTATCTTAGCAGTATGACAAAAAATCATAATATATTTCAACAAAAAAACTTTTAAAGACTCTAGAAAAATACCCTCACAAGAAATCTTAGTCAGAACGTGAAATGAAATTGGTGTTAAAGTTGGATACAACTAACCTTTCTGAGCTATGCTTTTACTTCCCTTTTTTTTAATAAACATGGTAGAAGTTTCAAAACACCAAGAACAGAGACCAGTCAAGTGTACCATAATTTCTTCATAAAACAATCATATGAAAGTCATAAAAGGCCAACTTATCCCACCGAAATCAACCCTCGAGTCTCATGACTTTTAACCTAATGAAAGCTTATGTCTTGATTGATTTTACCACAGATGAATTTTTTTATGAAGCTACCCTTCTATGTGCTTTCCTGCAAGGAGTGACCCAGAGAACCGTGCTCTTTCCAGGTGTGGTTATCAAGTGTCATCGTTCTTGATTTTTCAGATGACTGACGGGGAAATAGAATGTGCAGGACATTTTAGGGGCCTGTCTGAGGGGTGGCTTCCATCACTCCTATCCACGTTCCACTCAATTCCATGGCCAACCAAGTGGAGGGGCACATGATAAAAATGGACATGATAATTTCAGCCACAAACACCAAGCGAGGTTATGGTGCTATTAGTGTTTGACTCTTTATTGTCTAAAGAGAAATTACCAAGTCGTATGGTTTATTTGGTCTTAAAGAGACACCTAGAAGCTTTTGTTCAGCTTGTCACAAAGCTTTGTACCCTCAACAGGGAACTCTGTTAAAATGGAGACATTATCGCACCCTCTTGTTAATCCCTAGAGAATAAACTATGAGCCGTGATGATACCAAATCACAGCTCCATGACCTCATCTGAGACTGTGCAGATCCCTCTCTATTCTTTAATAGAAAACTAAAGGAGAACACAAACATAATATTTAGATAGAATAAGATGTTTTACATGAATTTAGCATACTTTTTATCTTCTTGCTTCTCATTACAAAATGCGTAATGTTTCTTCTGGAAGGAGAACAAACAGATCCTACAGTGACATATTAAAATATATATGTTTTCCAGTTCCAATCTAACTTGCTTCCCAGAAGAAAGAAATATATTGTTAATTACAATGAGTATTAGGGAACTTGGATCTCCCAAATCAGGCATTCTTTTGAGCAACTGTGAAGATAAAATAAACCCATCTGACTTTGAAACTTACAACATTCTTCTTCAAATGGCACATAGGACAGCATAATTTTCTCTTCAAGTGCAATCACTCTGCTTGTTGCACTGTGTGATATGTAAATAATCACCAAATCGAAAGCACAGTTTATCGATTTTCAATTTTTAGAATCTATAGGCAAAGTACTGAAGAATTAATTACAGTAACAAAGTATAAATACTATAAACTTTGATAGCATACAGGTAAAAAGAGGGAAGTTAAAGTGTCTATTCAAGTGTAAAAGTGGAGAGTAAACTTTGTTTAAAATTGGTGGAACACTAACTAGAGGTTAGAACAAGAAGAGATGGTAGCAGATGAACTAAATTGTAGCAACTTACATGGAAGATTGGGAGCAGAGGACAGGTAATGGTGAATTCATTATTTTTTATTGGCAGGAAAGCAATAGATAGTGTTTAAATTTAATAAAGAAAGACTTTAGACATGAGCATATTATTTTGATTTTGGTTAACTAAAAATATTAAAAAGTGATAGTTAAATCTGACTACATGTAGGAGATGGGAATGAGGATAAGGAACATTTTATTTTTGCTTAATACTCTCTTTACTGATTGATCATTTTTAACCATGTGAAGGTCTTCCTCTACATGTACAACTTCTATGGAAAAAGGTAAAAACTTTGCAATTATAATAATATCGATAGAGTATGTTGCACTGTCCTACACACACTATCTTGATATGGATTCAGACATGACCCTGAAATGACAGCATTCGAGAATCACGTGTAATATTAAAGGCAACGTGTTCAAGCCTCTATCAGATGCATGAATGCTGTTTCTTAGCACGGCTTTCAAGGAAGCTCGCTCGATCTTTCAGTACGGCGTTCCATCGCAGTGTAGCGCGAGTCATTGGTAGTTTCTCCCCTAGTCATCAAAAGCTACCTCATTTCAACCTTGCCCATTTGTTCTTAAGTTAACTACTGGCACAATAATAATATTTGAATTAAAGGAGATTAAAATATTAGAAATTCAATTTATAGAGATTTTTTATCTCAAAAGTGGCAATAAAATGCATTTATACAAATTACCCCAGTTTGTTAACAATTCACTAAATCCCGTTTAACCACTGTAGATGAGCACCAAGGGGGTATATCCGGCTTGTCATCTGGTGGAATCACTCTCCCCCTGTTAACAATAATAGGCCTTATTATTGAAGTGTACTATGATCCGTGAAGAACTGCCACAGCTTATTTTAATTCAGTAGAAAATTACCTCTGTTACTACTTCAGTGACAAACAAAACTAAGAAGAGACAAACCTAAATCTCCACAGTCTTGATAATACGTGATCGTTTAAGGGGGATTTATGCTGCTGGAGGTCTATTTTAGAAGCTTTTCCAATAGCAGTATCTGTCTTAGACTTTCTCCGTTATTGCAAACTCGTAATTGTCCTTATTTCCTTGCAGGTGAAACTTTGTTTTTGCCTTTTATTTGGCTGCTATTATTCCAAAGGCAAGAATATGTGAGGGACATTTTCATCCTAATAATGCATGTTCATAGATTATAGTGTATCTGTTATAATATATTCATTACAATATACTTGTAAACAGAAATCTAAACTTAAAATATGCTGTAAAATGGTGGCTCAACAAAACTCTTTTGTATTCAGTTTAAATTCCTTCCAAGGCGAAAGAGAATAAAGAAATTAGAAGTTCATGACGCACTCTCTTGCCTCAGTATTAGGAGAGACTGAGCCATGGTATGTCTGCTTAAATGTGAGCCTGGATACTGTGTGGCCCAGCCTGCTTACCAAACTTAACCACCCCTACCCAAATTTCCTTAAAATAATCAACATGGTATGTTCTTTTAGGCAAGAAAGAACATATATCATAAAGATAACTTCTCTTTTTCAAAAATAAGCAAAGGGGATTCTGAAAAAAACGGTAGCTATGGAGTGGTCGTTTTTGAATCTTTCCAATGTCCCTGTAGAAAAAAACAGATGAACATCTACAACCAAACGAGATGTAAGTTATCCTCGCTAATGAAAAAATGGAATCAAGCAAGGCCAGGATTGCAACCCAGGCAGCCTCCCTCCAAAGTCCAAGCTCGCACTAACCACGCTGGGCTACTGCAAAGAATATGTGAAGCTACCATCCCATGTTTCCATCCTCCTGGGTTTGCATGGTTACTGTTGTGTAAAGATGGTGCTATGTTGAGAGCAGAAAAGCAGGCTCCTTCCCTCCTCAGTGTACTCTAGACACAAAGACAACTCTTTTAAAGGCAGCTTTCCCTGAGGAAGGTCGCTGGTCTGTGTTGGTTTGCTCACGTGTGCTGGTCTCCCCCTGCTCCACAAGTGAGCGCTGGAATCTGCT
Organism: Vicugna pacos; assembly: GCF_048564905.1. Lineage (NCBI taxonomy): Eukaryota > Metazoa > Chordata > Mammalia > Artiodactyla > Camelidae > Vicugna > Vicugna pacos. The sequence goes on along the minus strand of NW_027328742.1, from coordinate 16,782,431 downwards.
CGGTGATCCCCTCGAAGGAACCGAGGCCGACACCACTGTGTAATATCACAGGAACTACAACTCCATGGCGGCAGGACAAGGATTGGTGAAGAATGACTGAATCCAACAATCGAGAGCGTCAGTTCTATCTTTCGCTACACAGGGAATTTCAGCATAATTACGTACAAAGCCCATGGTGGATGAACTGTGGAATTCTGGTATGAAACTTGGTGATACTTTATTAGAGAAATGATAGCAGACTTTAACTTATTTGGATAAAAGAATCCACATCCAATTTTTCCCTCTTCCCGAAACTGTATAGACTTCTTGGTTGTCTCAAACCTCCCACTCCTTGATCGGCAATTCTTTGTTTTAATGCTCTCATCACTAGCTCTTAGTCTGCATTTCAAGACCTTCAGTCTCACTAATTATGTCCTCCTTTCAGGTGTGCAGAAGTATCTGCTGTCTGCCTGCCTTGTTGTTGCCAAGGCTGGCTCTCCCCTTTTCGAATCTGAGCCCTCTTTGTGCACAGGTGTCCTGACAACAATCTGCCTTCTCGCCACCCCTGGGAATAGTGGTGTTTTATCCTGATGTCTTTGGCAGAAAGAGCCGCTTACACTTTGGGGCCCAACCTGAGCATAGACTCTCTCTTGAGATATTTTCTGTGCTACACCATTAACCATCTTCCTAGCAACAGTGCTTTAGGAACATTATTTTCCAATTTACTCACTCGCAAAGTCATTAAGGCAAATGAAAACATCAAGACGAGTTTTCAATACGTGATTTCTTCTCACCAGACATGAGGGGTCTGGATATAGAGTGCCCTCGGGGGTTTGGGCAGCACACAGGACATCAAAACTTGGAGTTTAGCAGCATGAAACTGTGAGAGCCAAATGTCAGTACGGCACGCCAGAGGGTACCAGATTGGAAGCTGGTAGACAATCAGATTTCAAACCAGGCCAGGCAAAATGATGGTTCCCAGTTTGAAAACAAGGCAGAGGACCTAATGGTGGAGAATTCCCAAGCGGTGATGAAGTGACGATTTCCAAGCAGAATGTGGAAAAAAACCAGCACACAGCTCTGGGGGTTTGTTATCTGATTCAGAAGTATTTGGGCCTGGGAGATGTGGACGTGTTTATGGGTGAGCAGCAGAACAGACATTGTTTTAGTTGTGTTTTTCTCCTTGACTCCTTAAGCAAGGAAACCATTTCAAATGGAAAATATCAGAGTGAGACCTATGCTTTGAGAGATTAGATTCTGATTTGGCGAGCCAATTGGAAAGCACATTTCTGTAATACAGGTAAAGTCAGTGTTAAAATATGATTTAGCTGTTCCTCTCTAACAAATTACTCTCAGTAAATTTGAGACGTGAGTATTCAGTAACCTAATAGGTTTGTTCTTCATTTGTAAATATAGATTTGAGCAGCGGTGACTAGAAGAATTTGTGTGTCTTCCAAAGTATCTTGATATTTTTCAAATAGAGTTAACATCTTGTGAAAAGAAGGATTTGGGTATTATCGTACCTACATAAACATCATGGGACATAATTACTTTGGTATTTACATGGCACAGAGAATCGGTCTAATTTCTTGGATTCAATATTAACACAAAAATTTCAGCCCTTCCCTGAGTCTCACAGAAATATTTTTTAAAATTTGTTTATATTTTTAAATATATCCCATTCATGAAACATTTACATTTGAATAATAAAAGGTAACCTTCTAGACTCTAGTAAAAAGGGAGTCTTTGAATTAAAGATATTGAGAAAATAATTTATAAAACATTTCTCTTTTAGCCTCAAATGTAGGAAAAATTTGGCTGCCCCAAACATATTCTTTAAGCCTATATATTCAAAATTAAGAATTTATTTTAATTTAAATTTCAGTTCACTCTAAAGTAGTATTTCTGAAGCAAAAGAAAATATTTCTAGTTAGTTCTGAATTATCACAGAAAGACTTGTTCACCTCACTACATCCTCGTTAATTTTGCCACCACTATAATGTTCTCCCATCCTGCTCCAAAGGGGACATAGAAGGCTACAGAGTCCACCAGATGGAACTCCTTCTTTAACGGTCTGTTGAAGAATGGGAGTCAGCCCTTTCCCTCTAGCATCCGAGCAGTCTGCTGCTCTGGGAGGCCCACAGTCTGACAGCTAAAGAAGCGAGAGGCCAGGATCCAAATGACATATCAAGTGGAAATCGCATACCTGATAAGATGGCACTAAAATTGCCTGCCGGGCAACAGAGTCAGCTGCCACGAACTAGTGATGCTGTTGGAAACATGAATTCTTGACTCTTAATCATGGCTATCTGTACTGCTTTCAGCAGAAATAAAGGCTCCGCTGGTCTCTCTCCCGGCAAGTGGGCAAGAAAGTGTGAGGGTAAACACAGCATCATCACAAGTGGTAAAGCAAGGTTTGCAGGTTGACCAGGGAATAAAGCCACCAGAAGAGAGAAGAGCTCTAGGAAACACTTTCCTACTATTGCAGAGAAAATGGTGCTTGAGAGGATACTGCGCTGGTAAAGAAGATAACAGTGGCTTATGATTATTCTAACAGAACCGCAGTAGTAGATCGCTCCCAAGGAGATATATTCATTCCCTTTTAACTGGGAAAGAATGTCTCTCTTTCTTGTGAAAGAAGTACATGTAACAATACAAAATAGTATATGAGCCATAAATTTGACCGTTCCAATTATTTGTTATAACCATGAAGTAATTGTTGGGGTCAGCACACAAATAATTTATGTGTTCAAAGCGTAAGTATAGCCTTCAAATCTAGCCTTCAAAGGACAACTACATATTGATTCAATTTCCAGCTACAGATTTTTGTCACTGTGTCCTATGACAACAAATGCATTTAATTACTGAAATTTAGGGATTGTTTCTGGATAATAACACATAGCTACACAGCTCTTGAGTTTAGTTCTCATTTAGTGATGATTCAGTTATTAGAGTAATTCATCTAATGTTTACACTTTACCAAGGGACAGTGGGTTTACTAGAAAGTGTTCAGACTTTGAAATAAGTTAGAAATACCTATATTCAAATCTTTGCTCAAACGTGACTTGATGACAAGTTATTTTCTATAAGGCTTAATTTCTTCATTCATAAATTTAGGATTTTGGGGGGACAGAGGTTTGTAAGAAATAAAATAATAAATTTTAAGTTCCTAGCACATAGCAAGCAGGGGTTCAACGTATGCTATGTGGTAGCCATGACTATTCTGTGGTTGTAGTGTTATTATTCTGTAGTTGCAGGTGGGAGTAGGAATCATGGTAAGAGGGTGTATTTGTTTTAAATTACTGCTGTGACAATGCCACAAACTTAGTAGCTTAAACACCACAAATGTTTTTATCTCCTAATCCTGAATATCAGAAGCTCCACCCAATCTCACAGGGCTATGATCAAAGCATCGGCGGGTGTATCTCTTTCTGGAGGCTCTAGGAGAATCCTTCTTGCCCTTCGCAGTTTCAAGCGGTGGCCCACATTCCTGGCTCACGGCCCCCTTCCTCCATCTTCAAAGCCAGCAATGTCAGCAGAGTTCTTTTCCTTCTGCTGTCTCTCTGGTTCTCACCTCTGCCTGCCCACCCACTTCTAAGGGTCTTCGTTGTGGTCTTGCGCCCACCCAGATAATGCAGGGTAATCTCCTTATGTAAGACCAGTTTATTAGCAATTTACATTCCTATTGCAACCTCCATTGCCCTTTGCTGTGTAACCTAAAATAGTCACAGCTCCCAGAATTAGGACATGGACTTTGGGGGCCATTATTCTGTCTACCACAGATGGCTGCAGATACACACAATACCTGGACTGTGCAAATACAAAGTCAGATATGTGATTCCAATTGTCATTCTGACTGTTTAGGCTGTCTGAATTATTGCTGAGAAAACCAGATTGGTCTAGTTATGGCCTGAAGCCTTACAAAATGGAAATCCCGCTTTCTTCTTTTCATGACTGAATCGTAATTCCACTTTCTAGTGATGTCCCCATATTTCCCATCTATCAATAATAGGCCTGTTATAAACATATATACCCACCTGAAACATCTGTCCTTGCTTAGGGTAAATCAATATTAATTTCATTTCGGGGCTTTCATCAGATCAAAAAGAGGAGAGAGGAATACAGCTTTTTCCTTTCTCTTTTCTTTTTGACCTTAATCAAGCCTCAGGGAAAAAAAATCTATTTGATGTATGTATTTATGGCACATAAAAAAGGGTAAAATGAAAGTCAGTCATTCTTCTAAGCAGAATGAGATGCTTCAGTTTTAGTTGTTCTTTAAGACAAGAAAAAGCATCCTTTTAAAATTCAAATTAATGTTCATTAACATTGATGTAATTCACAAATATAACTATAACTGATAACAAGAAATAAGATTTGTCCCAAACTTTGAAAACTAAATTGGTTAAAGTATATCATGGAGGCATTCTGTTACAGCTGGGGAATTTCCCTCCAAGCAACTTCTGTCTTCAGGCAAAAAGCAACAAGCCACATTTATTCTATGCCCATTGCAAATAGCACTTCTAAACCTCTCCACAGCTTTTTTGCAGCTGACTAGTTGTGATAAAGAAAATTCTTTCAGATTGCTTCAGCAGATACCGAAACTGAACAGTGCTAATACAAAAAATTGATCAAAAGCCAGCAACCGAATCTTTGCCGTCTGAAAACCTGTGTAGTCTAAGACATTTGGGAAACCATTTGGGGAACTGAGAAATTGAAAAAAAAAAAAGCCCCTCAGATTTATCTGACTTTCTCATTAACCATTAATGCATCCTGAGGTCTTGCTGAAATACAGATCCTGATTCAGGAGGTCCTAGGTGGTGCCTAGGTGCCTGACAGGCCCCTAGGAGAGGTTACAGCAGGTCTGCCCGCAGCAACACTTGGTCCATGTGGTTCACTTCCCCATGGATTTCCCTACTTCTTTTTCTGTTAAATGTCCTTCCTGCATTTTTGTTGTCATTGTTAGCTCTTTCCACAGTTTTGATGGGTATTACAAGACGTACTCAATTTTACTAATGGATTTCATAACCTGGTATGGCTCATAACCCAAATATTTATCAAATATTTGTTATACTTAACATGAAGGAAAAAAGACTGGCCTCTACCCTTTTAAAAGGAGGTTTTTGTTGTGGTTGTTTTCAATCTGCTTTTCAAGAATTTCTGGCTTCATTTGGTAAATTATTTTATTTTTCCATCTTTTACTGTGTTAATCACTTTAAGCCAGTTATATTTGGGGTTTTTTCCCTATTTTTTTCTAGCTTTATTGAAATAAAGTTAAAATATAACTTTGTGTAAGATTAAGGCATACAACATGATGATCTGATACATGTATATATTATGAAATGATTACTACGATGAGGTTAGTTAACACCTCCATCACTCACATAATTACCACTTTGCCTGAGTATGTGTGATGAGAACATTTCAGATCTACACTCTTAGCAACTTTCAAGTACATAATACAGTATTGTTAACTACACTTACCATTCTCTACATTAAATCCTCAGAATTTATTCATCTTATAACTGGAAGTTTGTGCCCTTTGACCAACATCTTCCCATTTTCCTCATCCCCCAGCCCCTGGCCATCACTGTTCTATTCTCTGTTTCTGAGTTTATAAGCTAGAGATATTTGAATATGTTCTATGCTCTGTACTTTATCCTGGGAATAAAAGATAAATAAGACCTTTTTATTCTTTGTAACGAGCTTGCTATCCAGCCCAAAAGGCAGAGCCATGTTTGTGAAGCTATGTCTGCTGGGAAGGGGCAGTGAATGTCACAAAATAAGTGACACTTTAATTATGCTTTGATGAAGGTTAAGATTTTGCCAGCTGACATTAAAAGTAATACAACTTAATAATAAACTTAATGAAGTCTAACATTTAATGAGGACCTAACACGGACAAGATACAATGTTGCTCAGGAACAATGTTAGAAGTTAAATTTCTAAAGATATGATTTAATATTCAACATGCTATCTCTCCATTTATAATTAACATCACCATACGGTTGAAGACAAGGGTTTTGTTGCCATAACTTCTGTTTTAGAAACATTCTCCATACTCACTACCAGTTCTTGAGGATTTCTAGAACACAGGAATTGAGACCAGAGAAGATGGGTATATTACAGAAAACTTTAAACATTGTTAAGCATTCACTGTTTGGGATTTAATTGAATTGAATAGAAGGTCATGATTTTATTTGCAGGTACAGTCTCTCTTTGACCCCTGAACCACAATGAATGAGGTTTGACAACGCTGAAGCTTCCATGCTGTGAAGGAAGCTCTAGTGTAGGCATTGCAGGTGACAGTTCTAACTGCACCCAGCCATTGAGCCCTTCCATGTGAGTGACAATGCCTTCAACAGCTGCCCTCCGCAGTCATCTTTGTCTCCCCAGCCAAGGCCCCCAGACATATTGGAGCAGAGACAAGCAGTCTCGCTGTGCACTGTCCAAAGTTTGCACTGGCAAAATGCATGAGCTTAAAACAAAAATATTTTTGTTTTACTCCACTAAATTTGAAGTGGTTTGTTGTTATGACTCTTGGCCTCCTGTCTTAATAGGCTTAGGTTTTTAAAGGCATATTTGCTTAAGTCATCATATTCTAGTCATTATAGTCTAGATGGAGTAAGCTAGTATCCAAGGGAACATGTTCTTCAATAGACCTAAGGAGATATATTTTCTTTCCTGGTCATTAATCCGTTTTTATAAACCATTACACAGAAATCAGTTTCTATAACATTAGAATTCCTTCTAGATTTCAAGGACTTTATTTTCTTGTTCATCTTCACAATCCCCACAGCTGCATCCTTGACCCCTTCTACCTCTGTGCTTGTTCCCACACAAGTCAGTTGTAATGGTTAGAAGAGGTTGAAAGGAGTCTAAGTAAGGTTGTGCTCGCTTTCCCTTTTAGGTATGTGACATGCCCTCCTTAGACAGTTAGTGTAGAGCAATAACCCTCTGTATTGTCCTCATAGTAAATCATTGACTTATGATGTATATTTTTTTCTTCTGACTGTAGGAGCAGGTTGACTTACACTCCCCAGCTGGACCCTGGTGCCCAAAAGAGTCATGGGCATCATTTGTCAGAAGGGCCTTGTAGGTCCCTCCATTAGAGCTGTGTTTCCTCTCCCATCCCCTCACTCTGATGCTGACTCTGTCCATCATCTCAGCTGGGTTCTGGATGTTCAGAAGGTGCTGCTGCCCTAGGAGGACTTTGAGAGGACCCCGTATCCATTGTGCAGGAAGATAAGAGTAGGAAGATATAAGAAAAGAAGATCTCATGGTAACCATATGGCCTTTGAAACTGTACTGTTAAGATTCACATCTCAGTTTCATAACTTATGTGTTATATGGCCTTGGGTAGGTTATTCCCATTTTCTGTTCAATGGATATGATGTTGTAAGAGTTCCTGTTATGCAGCATATTGTGATGACTGTTAAATTACACAAAACACATAAGTGACTGGCACACAGTCTCTGCTTTAAAGCAATGTTTGCTCTCATCAGGGTCCTCCAGTGTAATGGAGGTGGTTCTTTTTTCTCATCTACATATCCTCTGTTTTATCTCTCCATTCCCCTAAACTTTGATTCTTATCATATTTGGTTTTCTGTTATTTTCTTCCATTCTTCATAAAACTCTGTTGTGTTTGATGACATTTGATTTACAGAAGCAAAGCTTTCTATCCTTTTCTCCAGCATAGTGACCAGCTTGCTCGCACTTAATGCAGATATGGTTATCATAAGTATAAAGACCCAGTTCAAATGAACCCTTATTTTTCTGTGCCCATTGTTAGGGTGAGCTTTAGCTGGAAAGATAACCCTGTTGGGTTTCACTGCTTAATTTCTTAAACCAATTACTTCTCTAACCTGGCACAATTATCTTTTGGACACACTGATTTGTTCCCAGGTTCAAAGATATTTTAAAAACAATACCCTTCTTGCGCTCTTCTAAAGTTAACTGTGCTTTAGAACAAAGCTAAGGCTGTGAACAGAATTATATTATGTGAGAGGTCTATTTTAATTTCCCGGAAATAACCACGATTTTGCAAGGTTGCTCAATTCCTTGCAGATTGCAAACAAAGCCAAAACCCTGGAACGACTTAGCATAACACCTTTTCTCACCTTCTTCAGCAAGGGCAACTTCAGCCCTGTCACTGCTGGATTCATTTTTCAGGTGGTAGGATATATTTTTCATAAGACAGTGATCTCTATAATTCCTAGTCATATACCAGATTCATATCTTAGAAATCTGCTGAAAATTACTAAAGAAAATCATTCTGAAAATTACTGGTCATGGATTTATCAGGTGTGTGATCAAAACACAAATCAAAGGGAAATTGTTTATTGATGCCCTTTAATAAAGTTACAAACCACAAGCAGTCAACTATCTTTTGGAAAATAAATAATAATAAAAAATACATCGTTTAGAAATGAATCTTTCATTTGTCTTGTGTGTTAAAATCATATAATTTTATTTCTATCTAAATCAAAATATTGTATTGTCTCATTTTCTCCTATACATTTCAAATTAATTTTATTAAGGTGTAATTTACCTATAATAAAGGGTAATCATTTTAAGAGTATAGTTCTATGAGTGTTGACAAATGTGTACAGCTGGGTGATCATCAACACAAACTAGAGTATTTCTAGCTTTCTAAAATGTTCCCACATGCTTTTATTGTTAGTCACTCCCTGACCCACTTCTAGACCCAGACAAGCCATTAACTAATCTATTTATGTCACTATAGATTAGATTTATTTTTCTAGAAGAATTATATGTATGTTTTAGGTCTGGCTTCTGTTGCTCAGAATAAGTTTTTGAGATTTATTCACATTGTGTATTATCATTAGTTCATTCCTTTCCATTGCTGAATGGTATTCCTAGTATGAATATAATACCATTTGTTTATCTGTTCATGTGTTGATAGGCATTTATGTTATTTACAATATTTCCTATTAGGAATAATACTGCTATGAATATTCAGTCCAAGTTTCTGTGAAATCATAGGTGTTTCTTTTTCCTGAATAATTACTTAGTAGTGAAATTGTTGGACCTTATAAGTGTGTGTTTAACTTTATAAGAAAATGTGGAAGTATTTTCCAAAGTGGTGGAACCAATGAAAATTCCTGAGAGCATAGTCTAATAGTTCCATTTTCTCAACACCCTATTTTTCTTAGATGTTCATGTGAACATACTATGGTATCTAATTTTGCTTTAAATTGGCACTTCCCTGTTGATTAATGTTAGGCATATTTCTATGAATTAATCATCTGTGTAGCTTCCTTTGTGAAGTGTTTATTTAAACCTTTTGCCCATTTTAAAATTGTTTTTGTCTTTTTATTACGGATTTGTAGAAATTTTTTATATTTTATGAATACACATGCTTTGTCAGATATTTGTACTGAAAAGATTCTCTCCTAACCTACTACTTACTTTTCATTTGTTAATGATGTCTTCGAAGAGCAAAAGTTATTGATTTTAATATAATGTTCAATTGGGTGTTCCTTTTGTAGTTAGTGCTTTTTTTTGTCCTCTCTAAAAAAACCTTTACCTAACTCAGTGTTACAGTATTTTCTCCCGTATTTTCTTTTAGATGCGTTTTGTTTTAGCACTTAATGTTAAGTATGTGAACAATTTCCAGTTATGTTTGTATTTGAAGTGAGGTAAGGGTCAAGGATCATATTTTGAAGGTGGATATCTGATTGTTCCAACACCATTTGATGAAGATTATTCTTTACTCCATTGAATTACTCGTGTTAAAAATCAATTGACCGTACATATGTGGGTCAGTTTCTGGGCTCTCTATTCTAGTCCACTGATACAGTTGTCGGTACTTATACCAGTACCTCACTTGTTTTGATTGATGTAACTTTGTAAGTCTCAATATCAGGTCGTGTGCATCCTCCCGTTTTATTCCCTTTCAAAATTGTTTCGGACTTTCTGAGTTCTTTGAACTTCCATATGGATTTTAGAAGCATTTTTTGTTTATTTTTTTAAAAAAAGAAAATCTCTAATCATGCTTTTATTTCGATTAGCATCATAATACATCGATAAATCAATTTGGAGAAAATTGACATCTTAACATTAAACATTCCAGTCCATTCTACATGTTATTTAGACTTTATGTAATTTCTCTCAGCAGTGTTTTATAGTTTCTAGTGTACAAGTCTAATATACATTTTATTCTGTCTATACTTAATTTTTTAAATTTTAGATATTATTTTAAGTAGTATTGTTTATAATTTTATTCTCCAATTCATTGCTATTACGTTAAAACACAATTGTCCTTGTATATTAAACTTGTGTCTTGCCAACTTTGCTAATCTCAAATATTTGTTCAAGTAGCATAGTAGCTATTTTGTAGATATTGTAGAATTTTTCATGTACACAATTATGTCTACTGTAAATAAAGGCAGTTACACTTTTTTCTTTCCAAAATGCTTTTTTCTTCTTTTCATCCACTTACTAAACATTCAAGCACAGTGTTGAAGAAAAGTGGTAAAAACAGAATTGTTTTGGCTTTCTTCCCAGTCCTGATGGTTAGCGGGTTGAAGGGTAGACAAAACCATTCAGCCTTTCATCAGTAAGTTTGGTGTTAGCTGTAGATTTGTCATAGATGCCCTTCATCAAACTGGGGATATGCTAAGAAGTTTTTTTGTTTATTGTAAATGGATGCTAAATTTTTTCAAATGCTTTGGCTTGCATCTATTGAGAAAATTATATGATTTTTCCTCATTATTTTATTAATAGCATGTATTATTTTAACAGCTTTTGAATGTTAAACCAATCTTGCATTCCCAAGGTAAATCTCACTTGGTCATAATGTGTTAAGACCTTTGCGTTTTGCTGGAATTGCTTTGCTAACATTTTGTGAAGAGTTTTGATTCTGTGTTTATGAGGGAAAAGTTTTCCTTTCATGTGACATCTTTCTTTGGTTTGGTTGTCAGGATAATGCTGACCACATAAAATGAGGTAGAAGGTGCTTCCTCTTATTTCCTGAAATAGCCGTGTACACTGAGATCATTTATTCCCTAAATGCTGGATGGCGTTCTGTCACCGAGGCCATTTGAACATGAAGTTAGCTTTATGAGAGGGATTTTTAAGTTATGAATTCAATTCCTTTAATAGATTTGGGGCAGTCTAGTTTTTCTGTTTCTTCTTGTCAGTTATGGTAATTTATGGATTTCTTTCTTTCCAGGAATTTGTCCATTTTATCTAATTTAAAAAAATTATCTATTCCTTTACTATCTTTAATGACTTTTAGAACTATGAGATACCCCTTCTTTTATTCCTAGTACTGATGACTTTATATATTATTTTTTTCTTAATCAGTCTACCCACAGGTTTATCAGATTACTCATTTAAAAAACCAGGTGTTTAGGGCAGAGGGTATAGCTCAGTGGTAGAGTGCATGCCTAGCAGGCACGAGGTCCTAGGTTCAATCCCCAGTACCTCTATTTAAATAAACAAACAAACAAATGAAACTAATTACCTCCCCCCTCCCCCCCCAAAAATAGTAAAGTTCACAAATCTTAAACATAGTCCTTAAGAAATGTTTACAAATGAATACACTCATATAACCACCACTCTGGTTCAGGTGTATAATATTACCAGCAAACAGAAGCCTCCCTCATCATCTTCTAGTCAATATTTTCCCAAAGTTAACTACTCTTATAACTTCCACCACCCTTAATTGGTTTTGCCTGGTTTGGAATCTCATAAATGGAATCATACAAAATACACTTTTATGTGCCTGGCTTCTTTGACTCTATTTATTTGCAAGATTCATTCATGTTATCATGAATAGCAGCAGTTCAATTTCCCAAGTTAAAAAAATAAGCAAGTGCATAAAAAACCGCCTCTGGGTTTCCTGTCTTTTTATGGACTGTTCTTTACTACCATCTTCTCACTTATTTTTGTGTAAATATCCAGTTACATTCTAAAACTCTGGAGGGTAGAGAATATTTTCTGTGCTTCCCTTACAATAGCTACACAGTCCTGAGCACTTGGTTGAATCTTAGTGAAGATTTATTGACCTGACCAGGATGATCAGAATTCTTTAGGATTTTATCACTGAAGTGGAAAGAGAACAAGGCTTGGCATTAAAGACCAATATTGAGTCTCCTCTACTTATTATTATCTTACTGACTTCGGATAAATCACTTAATTTTTTGTTTCACTTTCTTTTCCTTAAAGTGGGAATAATATGACTTGCCTTACCCTGTTCCTAGTACAGTGAGAATTCAGTACATATACGCAAAGGTACTTTGTCATTAGTAATCCAACAAATTCTTTACAAATATTTTATTAGTAAATGAAGCACTGACTTTTCTGACTCAAATCTTAAAATGTAATGGAATCCCTGGCTGTCATTTTCTGGCAAATCTGCCTGAATCCAACTGGGCAGGTGATGGGAAATAAGCAGGCTGGGCTGAGTCCATCTACAAATACGTCATGACACAATGTAGTGCCATGATGGGGCAGTGTGGAAAGGTGGAAAGAAGTGGAAAGTCCACCATGGGATGTGTATGATGATTCATAAAATACAATGTTATTATAAAACATTGTCATAGTACCAATTCAAAGCATTCAAAATTTTTATTCATTTTTAAAATTTACGTATAGTAAAACTTAGGCTTTTTTGGAGGGGGGTGGAGCTAGCTTTTGGTTTCATTAATTTTCTCTAATTGTTTACCTAATTTGGCATTCATTTTTTTTCATTCTTGTCATTTTAAGTTTTATGTTTTTATTTATGCAGGATTAACTTGCTTTCCTTTTATACTTCTTGAGATAGAAGCTTAGAACATTGATATTGGCATTTCCCCCTTCTAATAAAGCATTTACAAATTTATCCTAAGCACTTTTTTAGCTATATCCCACAAATTTTGATATGCTATGCTTTTAATACTATTCAGGATAAAATATTTTCTAATCTCTCTTGAGTTCTTATCTTACTAATGAAGTTTACAGAACTGAAATGCTGGATTTCCAAATATGTTGGCAATTTTTATATATCTTTTTATAATATATATCTCTAATTTAATATTTTGATGTTATCATAAGTATAATTTTAAGTTTTATTTTCCAGATTTTCATTGCTAGAATATAAAAACCCAGTTGAACTTGATATATTGTTGTTTATTCCAGTGATTTTGCTAAACTGAAATACTTGTTCTAGTAAGTAGTCTATGATTCCTGTAAACTACACATACTTCAGATGTACAATTTGATGAATTTTGATAGATGTATACACCAATGAAACCACCACCACAATCAAGACAGTTACTATTTCCATCACTCCCCAAGAGGTGCAAATTTCAAACTTACATTTCTTAGTATTTTCTGTATTCGTATTATGTTTTCTGCAAAGAAAGACAGTTTTACTCCATTCTTTCCAGTTTGTATTCCTCTTATGTGTCATAGAACACATTCGGTATAATTTCCACCTTTTAAAATCTTCCACCCTTTTAAATGTGGTGTGTCTTATGGCCTCATACATAGCTATTATGGTGAATATTTCATGCACACTTGAAAAGGACATGTATTTTGTCGTTGCTGAATGGGCTGTTTTCTCAATGTCAATTAGATGACGTTAGGTAATAATGTCCACATCTTCTAGATTCTTTCTGATTTTTTTTTTTCTGCTTGTTCTGTCAATTACAGAAAGAAGAGAGCTGTAGCCTCCAACTCTAACTGGGGAAGTGTCTGTTTCTCCTTTCAGGTATGTCCAGTTTTACCTCAAGTACTTTTAAGCGGTTCTACCATGCATACTCTTTAGGATTGTCATGTTTTACATATATACATTTTTTAATTGAAGTATAGTTATAGTTAGTTTACAATGTTGCATCAACTTCTGGTGTAGAGCATAATGCTTCAGTCATACATGAACATACATATAAATTAATCTTTTTATTTTTTATAAAATGTGTCTGTTTATCCCTGATTACACCCTTTTCCCTAAATTTGATTTTGTCTGATATTCACACAGTCAATTCAGCTCTCTTATGTTTTGTATTTGCATGGTTTCATTTTTTCCTATCCTTTTACTCTTAACTTACTGTGTGTTTGAATTTAAGGTGTATTTTTCCTTAATGAACACAGGTTTATGCTGTTTTTTAATGTCTGAAAAGAGCTGTTTCTTACATTTTGCCCAGTTTTCTGTTTGTTTCTATTGGGGTGATATGTCCAGTGCCATTATTTCCTCATGGCAGAATTTCTTCTATACATTTTTGTCCTGTGGTTTGTTGTGTGCATGGCATTTAGTCTATACGCATTGTCACCTTCATGTTAATGACCACCAGACATATACTTTTCTTATTCTTGGCAATGCCTCTTTACACATTGAATAACCATTTGCATTCTGTTTTATGATTCGAGGTGAAATGACTACTGCCAGTATAGAAATGGCATTTATCATCACAATGCATTTATAAAAACCTCTCGGGACTAAAATATGTGTCTATCTACATACTTCAAAATATGAGCCACAGTAGGGATGAAAATCTCAGTTCCTCCATCCATGAAATACAAGCAAAGGAAGCACAGTATTTCTTAAATAAATGACACGTACCTCCAACACTGAATTATAAGTTGATGATCAAAAATTGCTGGCACCTGATTCCAAATGAAAAACTAAATAATTAAGTATACACTTAAATGTTAAAAATTAATTTCTTTTCATGTCTGATATTCAGATGTACAGAATGAAGTCTCAGTTATATTAATAATTTGGTGGAACTTATATTAAAAAGCTTGTGGTAAAATTTTTATTAAGAGGAGTAATATAATCACATACAATTTATGGCTTAAAATGCTTCATATCACTGTAATTGGATGTGTCAAATTTTATTTAAGCCTGATAGTATGGTTTCTGTATTTTATAATTCTTTTTGAACTAAGCTACTAAATTTATTCTATAAAGATTACTTTTTTCCAAATTTGTGCCTTAAACATTACAAAACTATATTTTCTCGATTTTAACAAAAGTTCTTAATGAGTGAATCTCTAAATGTTAGAAAAGTCTACTGATTTGTCATTCCTTTCATCTTTACATATTGATAACATACTCCCTTAATTACCATTTGTGTAGTGTCTTCAACATTTTTTTAGTAGAAGTTGATCTCTTTCCACCCTGAGACTGTTTTCTAGGTTACTTTACACAACATTGGTTGGCAACACACATAAACGTCCAGGTAGATACAGATCATTATTTTAAATTCAACCTATTATATCGCACCAAACTTTTACTGCATACAGTTATTATTACAAAATTTACCTGTTGTGGATTATCTACTATCATCAACAAAGAGAATGTGATATACACAAAAATAGGTAATCATACCTCAATTTCAGCCACAAAGAACAGTTTTTGTATAGAATTTAATGTGGTCTTCATAGAGAGAAATTTAACTGATGAAATAGTCAAGTTCTATGAAACCTAGAATTTCTTACATAAATGTATCTGTATTTTACCTAGCGCCTATAATTTTATGGGGAAATGAACTGGGTGTTTGGAAACAGATCAGAATTTTTGGGTGAAGGGAATTTTTAAGCAATATTTTTTATTTTGAAATATTGTAAGCTAGAGAAAGGTTTAAACATTACTATTATTTTAATAAATATCGCCTACAAATTCAAATTTTTTCCATACTCATATTAAATTTTTTACTGAATAAAATTCTGGAGATAAACTGAATTCTTTTATGAACCCCTAATGAACACCATTCCATTTCCCTCTTCCTCCCAAGAGGTAAACACTCCCTTAACTTGCTATTTGTCATTTCCAAGCATATTTGCTAATACTAGACAACATATACATGTATGAATCAACATGTATATATTCTTTGGGTCATATTTTTGAAGTTCTATAAATAGTATTATACATATTCACAATTATATAACTTGCTTTTTTTCTTAAGTAGATATTTATGATTTATGTAGCTTTGATTTATTAATTTAACTGCTATATACTATTCCAATTATATGACTCTAAAACAACATATTCATCAATTCTCCTATTGCTGGACATTTTTGTGATTTCCAGCTTTTCACCATTATAGAAAATGCTAAAATGAACATTCTTGTGAGGCCCTTCTTGTGCCACATTTGGGGTCCTTTCAAGTATATCTGAAAGTGCAATGCTGAGCGAGGTTATGTCCAGTTTCAATATTTCTAAAAATAACCAAAGGAATTAGGCAAATTTACAAGACCACTAGCAGTGAAGAAAGGTCAAAAGAATATTTTTATAGATTGATTTTAAGGGAAATCAAAAATCAAATTAATACTTTAGTCATATTTTGTTTATTATTTACAGGGACTCAGATGACATTTCTATAGAAGTATTTCAGTAAATTTAAGTATTTAAGAGTGTTTCAGGAAAACTTTGACATGATCTTATGGTACATGTTATTATAGCACCTGAATCTTAGTTATTAGCAGTTAATTATTGGTCATATGTTCAGAATCTCCTTGATTCAATAATCATTGTTTAACCATTCAAATAAGGTGTTAGAACCCTTTTCTCCTGGCTGTCTTGTTTCTATTTCTTCCATAACAGTCTCAATAATAAACATTTTTCCTGAGACTATTACCCACACTAAAAGTACCCTCATATCACTTTAATTTTTCATGATAAGTTCTGAAAGCACCGAGTGGAAAGTTTCATACTGCTGAGCACAACCTGCTGACTTCCCAGTGTCATGCTACATTTCCTTCACATCAGGCTACTCACTTGATTTGTGTTTCTTGTAATCTCAGGTTGCTCCTGTGCCATCTCTCGTCTCCTGAGATGGCTGCTGTCTTCTCTTTCCACATCACCTTCCCCATGTATTCCATGTGCAGCAAAAGAAAAAAAAAGATTAGAGGGACCCCTGAGGACTTTATTCCTTATTATGATCCAGTCATTTGCTGCAGTGACAAATAATTTATCAATATTATACAGGTCCTCTCCTGATCTGATTGATCAGTCATTCCCAACTTAGACATTTTAACTACAAGGGAGATAAATATCGAAAAGATTTGATCTTGCACCAGACATCTGAATGCATTTTCTTGGGTGTATTATTGTCTTAACATTATAATGGCTAAGAAATTGAATACATTATTTATATTAGTATAATTTCAATTCAATACTTTGAAAGAGATTTTAGATTCCTAAATATGTAAGCATGCAAGGACCACTGAAACTCATTACACCAGCAAGATGACTCACTGTTATCATTCTTTGTGATCCACACACTTGTCTACATTATGTACATTAGTCCACAAAGAATTCACTCAACAAACTTTCATAAGCTGCTGGACTATACCATCATCACATACTGAACAATGTAGCAAGTCATTATGATAATGATCTGATTGAAAAAAAGTGAATAGACATTCTTAAAATGTCTTTTCCACAACTATGTTGTGTGGATGTTTCTTATGTTTCCAGATAAATAATATAAAGTTTTTCTCCAAAATTCTATCCATCACTATATTTATGTCTTCCTCCCCTAACGGCAAGCAACTTTTCACTGATAAATTTCCATGGTAAGAATGTCCTTATCTTTAATTAATTAATTAATTAATTTTTTAATGGAGGTACTGGGGATTGAACCCAGGACCTCATGTGTGCTAAGCATGCACTCTACCACTGAGCTATATTCACCTCTTGGATAAATTGGGAGTTTGAAATTTGCAGATACTAAATACTATATATAAAATAGACAAACAACAAGTTTCTTCTGTATAGCACAATATCTTGCAGTAACCTATAATGAAAAAGAATATGAAAATGAATCTATGTATGTATACAGATGATTGAAACATTATGCTGTACACCAGAAATTGATGCAACATTGCAAATTGACTATACTTTAATAAAAAGGAAGGGAAAAAAAAAGAAAGAAAAGGAAAAAGAACATCCTTATCAATTCTGACAAACAGTTCAGATTCCAAATTCCACTGCCACGTTTTCCTTGAGCCCTTCTTGAGCAATTTTAAGCCTCCCCCACCCCACCTTGGAGTAGCAGGCTTTTCTCTCCCTTCGTCCCCTCATCCTTCCAACCAAGTCCTCATCTTTCTAGTATCTTCTGAGCCTTGCAATGTCTGTCAACCTTAGATTGCAGCTGAGGCCACCAGGCTGCAGATATGCCAAACAGAGAAGCAGCAGATCCTGGCACATGGCTGGTGTTTAATTAAATAATGGTTGAGTACAGAGAAGCTTTGAGAAAAAAATGTCTGTGCAGACAACTTCCCACTGTCTTGGGAGGATGTGAAATAGCTGAATAGCTGAATAGCTGAATAGCTGAATAACTGAGATCTTTCTTAATCTTAGTGTCACAAAACCCTCATCTGGAAGCCTGACAGCCCAACAAGGTCAAAGTCGAAATGAAACTGTTACAACAGAAGTGGATAATAAGTGCCTTTTACTTTCTTTCAACCACTAGGGTTCTCAGGAAAGATGGAGTCATAAGCCAAGGGCTGTGCTTAGTATTCTTGTGCAATACTGGACCGTGTCTGCCTTCTAGTTTTCAGGGACTTCTGCCCTCATCAAGAGGACTTTGTTATCAGTACTCCCTGAAAAAAAAAAAGGCAGGGAGAGACAGATTGCAAAAGCGTGGACTTTCTGAACCCAGCAGGCCCCATCAGTCTGTTATGCTGCCTGAGTTCTGGAGAGCCATGGAATTATAGGGGACACTCAGGACTGAGTAGGAATCCCAGGGTCTGCTCATCCCATTCTGCCAACCTAAAAGTTTATGCAAAACAATCTGAAACTTCCCCGGTCTCTAAGATAAGAATAATGTTTCCTCCTCCCACGAATTTTCAGGCTGATTAAATGATGCATCTGGCCCTCACCAAGTGGCTTTTGAAGTGTCTATGGGGTATCTGGAGGAACTTGGCTTCCTTTTTAAAAAAATTTTATTGTTTTGTTGAAGTATAGTCAGTTTATAATGTGTTCATTTCTGGTATGCAGCATAATAATTCAGATATATATGTATCTGTGTGTGTGTGTGTGTGTGTGTGGGTATATACAAATATATATATTTGGTTGAATTGAAATTGATAATTCTCATTTAAAAATAATTATATTCCAGAAATATACTTTATATTAAATGGAATTGATGATTTTTACTTACTTACATTGTTTATATAAATAAATATTAATTTAATTCTGATGATTGGCTTTAAATATTTGTATTACTAATTTTATTTTCTATTATTGTAAAATAAGAGATATAATGTACAATAATCTTTCTGAGAAGGATTCTATACTACTATTTGAATTAAAAGATTTAGTATATATTTCCTGAAGTATTTTTATTTGTGCCTTGAAATGTTCTTGTAAAGAAATACTCCACAATTCTTGGTGGTAAACATGTCTCTTCTTTAATGTGTGCCTCATATTTATATAGCTTTTATTCATTCATTTATTATAGTGCATTGCCTCATCCAATCACAGTGGGGCTGCGTTTCTTCAGGCGGCGCGGAGGGCAGCCTGACCCGGGGTCCTTGGAGCGGGCGCCGTGGCCACGCCCCCTTCCTGGGGCGGGCCCTGCCTTGTTCCAGTTGCTTCCAGAGAGGATGTACGCCGAAGGGGAGCGGAGCGGTGAGCGCTGTGTGTCCTCCAGGCCTCTCCGCGAACGTGGAGTGGCTCCTGGGGCCCCATGGACGCGGAGTCAAGAGACAAGGGGTGTTGGAGCCATCGAGGGCATGGGTACTCTTCGAAAAGGTAGGCCCCGCGAACGGCTCCACGAAGCGGCGGCGGCGGCGGCGGCGGCGGCGGGCGGGGGGCGGCAGGCAGCGGCGGTGGGAGGCGGCGGGAGGCGGGCGGCGGCGTCGGCGGCGGCGGCGGCGGCACCCAGCACGCTGCTGGCATCTCTGTTAACGAACAAGGGCCCGGTTCCCGCTACCGGAGCGGGAGCGCGGCGGGCTGCGGGAGGCGGGAGGCGGCGGCGGGAGGCGGGCGGTGGCGGGAGGCAGCAGCGGCGGGCGGCGGCGGCGGCGGGCGGCGGCGGGAGGCGGGAGACGGCGGCGGCGGCAGCGGCGGCGGGCGGCGGCGGGAGGCGGGAGACGGTGGCGGCGGCGGCGGGCGGCGGCGGGAGGCGGACGGTGGCGGGAGGCAGCGGCGGCGGGCGGCGGCGGCGGCGGGAGGCAGCGGCGGCGGCGGCGGCGGGCGGCGGCGGGAGGCGGGAGACGGCGGCGGGCGGCGGCGGGAGGCGGGGGGGGGCAGGGGGTGGGAGGCGGCGGCGGCGGCGGGCGGCGGCGAGAGGCGTCGGCGGCGCGGCGGCACCCAGCACACTGCTGGCATCGCTGTGAACGAACAAGGGCCCGGTTCCCGCCGCGCTGCCGCTCCGCGCGGGCGGCGGCAGGCGGCGGCGGGAGGCGGGAGACGGCGGCAGGAGGCGGGTAGTGGCGGGCGGCGGCGGCGGCGGCATCTAGCACGCTGCTGGCATCTCTGTTAACGAACAAGGGCCCGGTTCCCGCCGCGCAGAGCTGGAGCGCGGCGGGCTGCGGGAGGCGGCAGGCGGCGGCGGGAGGCGGGCGGTGGCGGGAGGCGGCGGCGGCAGGCGGTGGCGGCGGCGGCACTCAGCACGCTGCTGGCATCTCTGTGAACGAACAAGGGCCCGGTTCCCGCTACCGGAGCGGGAGCGCGGCGGGCTGCGGGAGGCGGGAGGCGGCGGCGGGAGGCGGGCGGTGGCGGGAGGCAGCGGCGGCGGGCGGCGGCGGCGGCGGCGGGCGGCGGCGGGAGGCGGGAGACGGTGGCGGCGGCGGCGGGCGGCGGCGGGAGGCGTCGGCGGCGCGGCGGCACCCAGCACACTGCTGGCATCGCTGTGAACGAACAAGGGCCCGGTTCCCGCCGCGCGGAGTGGGAGCGCGGAGGGCTGCGGGCAGCAGCGGGAGGCGGCGGCGGGAGGCGGGCGGTGGCGGGAGGCAGCGGCGGCGGGCGGCGGCGGGTGGCGGCGGGAGGCGGGGGGGGGAGGCGGTGGGAGGCGGCGGCGGCGGCGGGCGGCGGCGGGAGGCGGGCGGCGGCGGCGGCGGCGGCGGCACACAGCACGCTGCTGGCATCTCTGTTAACGAACAAGGGCCCGGTTCCCGCTACCGGAGCGGGAGCGCGGCGGGCTGCGGGAGGCGGGAGGCGGCGGCGGGAGGCGGGCGGTGGCGGGAGGCAGCGGCGGCGGGCGGCGGCGGCGGCGGGAGGCGGGAGACGGCGGCGGCGGCGGCGGGAGGCGGGAGGCGGCGGCGGGAGGCGGGCGGTGGCGGGAGGCAGCGGCGGCGGGCGGCGGCGGCGGCGGCGGGCGGCGGCGGGAGGCGGGAGACGGCGGCGGGCGGCGGCGGGAGGCGGGGGGGGGGCAGGCGGTGGGAGGCGGCGGCGGCGGCGGGCGGCGGGCGGCGGCGGGAGGCGTCGGCGGCGCGGCGGCACCCAGCACACTGCTGGCATCGCTGTGAACGAACAAGGGCCCGGTTCCCGCCGCGCGGAGTGGGAGCGCGGAGGGCTTCGGGCAGCAGCGGGAGGCGGCGGCGGGCGGCGGCGGGCTGCGGGAGGCGGGAGGCGGCGGCGGGAGGCGGGCGGTGGCGGGAGGCAGCGGCGGCGGGCGGCGGCGGCGGCGGGAGGCGGGAGACGGCGGCGGCGGCGGCGGGAGGCGGGAGACGGCGGCGGCGGCAGCGGCGGCGGGCGGCGGCAGGAGGCGGGAGACGGTGGCGGCGGCGGCGGGCGGTGGCGGGCGGCGGCGGGAGGCGTCGGCGGCGCGGCGGCACCCAGCACACTGCTGGCATCGCTGTGAACGAACAAGGGCCCGGTTCCCGCCGCGCGGAGTGGGAGCGCGGAGGGCTGCGGGCAGCAGCGGGAGGCGGCGGCGGGCGGCGGCGGGATGCGGGAGACGGTGGCGGGAGGCAGCGGCGGCGGGCGGCGGCGGCGGCGGCGGCGGCACACAGCACGCTGCTGGCATCGCTGTGAACGATCAAGGGCCCGGTTCCCGCCGCGCTCCCGCTCCGCGCGGGCGGCGGCAGGCGGCGGCGGGAGGCGGGAGACGGCGGCAGGAGGCGGGCAGTGGCGGGAGGCAGCGGCGGCGGGCGGCGGCGGCGGCGGCGGCGGCGGCACCTAGCACGCTGCTGGCATCTCTGTTAACGAACAAGGGCCCGGTTCCCGCCGCGCGGAGCGGGAGGGCTGCGGGCGGCGGCAGGCGGCGGCGGGAGGCAGCGGCGGCGGGCGGCGGCGGCGGCGGGCGGCGGCGGGAGGCGGGAGAAGGCGGCTGGAGGCGGGCGGCGGCGGCGGCGGCGGTACCCAGCATGCTGCTGGCATCGCTGTGAACGATCAAGGGCCCGGTTCCCGCCGCGCGGAGCTGGAGCGCGGCGGGCTGCGGGAGGCGGCAGGCGGCGGCGGGAGGCGGGCGGTGGCGGGAGGCGGCGGCGGCAGGCGGTGGCGGCGGCGGCACCCAGCACGCTGCTGGCATCTCTGTGAACGAACAAGGGCCCGGTTCCCGCTACCGGAGCGGGAGCGCGGCGGGCTGCGGGAGGCGGGAGGCGGCGGCGGGAGGCGGGCGGTGGCGGGAGGCAGCGGCGGCGGGCGGCGGCGGCGGCGGCGGGCGGCGGCGGGAGGCGGGAGACGGCGGCGGGCGGCGGCGGGAGGCGGGGGGGGGGGCAGGCGGTGGGAGGCGGCGGCGGCGGCGGGCGGCGGGCGGCGGCGGGAGGCGTCGGCGGCGCGGCGGCACCCAGCACACTGCTGGCATCGCTGTGAACGAACAAGGGCCCGGTTCCCGCCGCGCGGAGTGGGAGCGCGGAGGGCTTCGGGCAGCAGCGGGAGGCGGCGGCGGGCGGCGGCGGGATGCGGGAGACGGCGGCGGGAGGCGGACGGTGGCGGGAGGCAGCGGCGGTGGGCGGCGGCGGCGGCGGCACCCAGCACGCTGCTGGCATCGCTGTGAACGAACAAGGGCCCGGTTCCCGCCGCGCTCCCGCTCCGCGCGGGCGGCGGCAGGCGGCGGCGGGAGGCGGAAGACGGCGGCAGGAGGCGGGTAGTGGCGGGCGGCGGCGGCGGCACCTAGCATGCTGCTGGCATCTCTGTTAACGAACAAGGGCCCGGTTCCCGCCGCGCGGAGCGGGAGGGCGGCGGGCGGCGGCGGGAGGCGGGAGAAGGCGGCTGGAGGCGGGCGGCTGCGGCGGCGGCGGTACCCAGCATGCTGCTGGCATCGCTGTGAACGATCAAGGGCCCGGTTCCCGCCGCGCGGAGCTGGAGCGCGGCGGGCTGCGGGAGGCGGTAGGCGGCGGCGGGAGGCGGGCGGTGGCGGGAGGCGGCGGCAGCAGGCGGTGGCGGCGGCGGCACCCAGCACGCTGCTGGCATCTCTGTGAACGAACAAGGGCCCGGTTCCCGCCGCTCGGAGTGGGAGCGCGGCGGGCTGCGGGCAGCAGCGGGAGGCGGCGGCAGGCGGTGGCGGGAGGCAGTGGCGGCGGGCGGCGGCGGGAGGCGGGAGACAGCGGTGGGAGGCTGGCGGCAGGCGGGAGGCGGCGGCAGCGGGCGGCGGCGGCAGCGGCGGCTCCCAGCGCACTGCTGGCATCGCTGTGAACGAACAACGGAAAGGAAGACATGGAGGAGGAGAAGGAGGTGATGGAGCAGGTGGTGGTGGAGGAGGAGGTGGTGGTGGTGGAGGAGGAGGTGGTGGAGGAGGAGCTGGTGGAGGATGTGGAGGAGGAGGATGTGGAGGAGGAGGATGTGGAGGAGGAGGAGGATGTGGAGAAGGAGGAGGATGTGGAGAAGGAGGAGAATGTGAAGGAGGTGGAGGAGGAGAAGGGGTGGAGGAGGAGGAGGAGGCGGAAGAGGAGGCGGAGGAGGAGCTCGAGGACGAGGAGGAGGTGGAGGAGGAGGAGGTGGAGGAGGAGGAGGAGATGGAGGAGGAGGTGGAGGAGGATTATTAAAATAATCCTCAAGATTGTTTCTAATTTCCATAATAATACTTAATTAAAGCTACTTCATACGCAACTATTAACAAAGAATGTAATTGCTGCCAGTCTTCCAGATAGCCTGCAAGGAGTTCCAGAATTGAATTATGGAGAATTAACTGGATAAATCAATCTGGAAGTAGATTTACCACTGGTGCAGCATTTAGCCTCTAATGTAAAGAGCCAGAAGCAGTCTTTCGATGGAATCTCAAAGTACGCTCAGTTCTTTCCTGGTTTCCTTGACCAAGAAGAGCAGTACTACCTTTCTCTACCTAAAAGGGAATGTGGAGGAGTAGGAGGAGGTGGAGGAGGAGGAGGAGGAGGAGGTGGAGGAGGAGGAGGATGTGGAGGAGGAGGAGGATGTGGAGGAGGATGTGGAGGAGGTGGAGGATGTGGAGGAGGAGGATGTAGAGGAGGAGGATGTGGAGGAGGAGGAGGATGTGGAATTGGAGGAGGAGGATGTGGAGGAGGAGGAGGATGTGGAGGAGGAGGAGGATGTGGAGGAGGTGGAGGAGGAGGAGATGGAGGAGGAGGTGGAGGAGGTGTGGAGGAGGAGGTGGTGGAGTAGGAGTTGGAGGAGGTGGTGGAGGAGGTGGTGGAGGAGGATTATTAAAATAATCCTCAAGATTGTTTCTAATTTCCAAAATAATATTGAATTAAAGCTATTTCATACGCAACTATTAAGAAAGAAAGTAATTGATGCCAGTCTTCCAGATAGCCTGCAAGGTGTTCCAGAATTGAATTATGGAGAATTAACTGGATAAATGAGTCTGGAAGTAGATTTACCACTGGTGCAGCATTTAGCCTCTAAGGAAAAGAGCCAGAAGCAGTCTTTCGATGGAATCTAAAAGTACGCTCAGTTCTTTCCTGGTTTCTAGGACCAGGAAGAGCAGTACTACCTTTCTCTACCTAAAAAGGAATGTGGAGAAGTAGGAGGAGGAGGAGGTGGAAGAGAAAGAGGAGTTGGAGGAGGAAGAGGAGGTGGAGGAGGAAGAGGAGGTGGAGGAGTATGCGGAGGAGGAGGAGGTGGAGGAGGAGGTGGAGGAGGAGGAGGTGGAGGAGGAGGTGGAGGAGGAGGAGATGGAGGAGGAGGTGGAGGAGGAGGAGGTGGAGGAGGAGGAGGAGGTAGAGGAGGAGGTGGATGTGGAATTGGAGGAGGAGGAGGAGGTGGAGGAGGAGGAGGTGGTGGAGGAGGAGGAGGAGGAGGAGGTGGTGGAGGAGGAGGTGGAGGAGGAGGAGGTGGTGGAGGAGGAGGTGGAGGAGGAGGAGGTGGTGGAGGAGGAGGTGGAGGAGGAGGAGGATTATTAAAATAATCCTCAAGATTGTTTCTAATTTCCAAAATAATACTGAATTAAAGCTATTTCATACGCAACTTTTAAGAAAGAAAGTAATTGCTGCCAGTCTTCCAGATAGCCTGCAAGGAGTTCCAGAATTGAATTACGGAGAATTAACTGGATAACTCAATCTGGATGTAGATTTACCACTGGTGCAGCATTTAGCCTCTAATGAAAAGAGCCAGAAAGAGTGTTTCGATGGAATCTCAAAGTACGCTCAGTTCTTTCCTGGTTTCTTTGACCAAGAAGAGCAGTACTACCTTTCTCTACCTAAAAAGGAATGTGGAGGAGTAGGAGGAGGTGGAGGAGGAGGAGGAGGTGGAGGAGTTGGAGGAGGAGGAGGAGGTGGAGGTGGAGGAGGAGGAGGAGGAGGTGGAGGAGGAGGAGGAGGTGGTGAGGAGGAGGATTATTTAAATAATCCTCACGATTTTTTCTAATTTCTAAAATATTTAATTAAAGCTACTACATACGCAACTATTAAGAAAGAAAGTAATTGCTGCCAGTCTTCCAGATAGCCTGCAAGGAGTTCCAGAGTTGAATTATGGAGAATTAACTGGATAAATCAATCTGGAAGTAGATTTACCACTGGTGCAGCATTTAGCCTCTAATGAAAACAGCCAGAAGCAGTCTTTCGATGGAATCTCAAGTACCCTCATTTCTTTCCTGGATTCTTTGACCAAGAATAGCAGTACTACCTTTCTCTACCTAAAAAGGAATGTGGAGGAGTAGGAGGAGGTGGACGAGGAGGATGAGGTGGAGCAGTTGGAGGAGGGAGGAGTTGGAGGAGGAGGTGGAGGAGGAGGATGAGGTGGAGGAGTTGGAGGAGGAGGAGGAGGATGTGGTGGAGGAGGAGGAGGATGTGGTGGAGGAGGAGGAGGATGTGGAGGAGGAGGAGAATGTGGTGGAGGAGGAGAATGTGGTGGAGGAGGAGGAGGTGGAGGAGGAGGAGGAGGTGGAGGAGGAGGAGGAGGTGGAGGAGGAGGAGGATGTGGAGGAGGAGGAGGTGGTGGAGGATGAGGTGGTGGTGGAGGAGGAGGAGGTGGAGGAGGAGGAGGATTATTAAAATAATCCTCAAGATTGTTTCTAATTTCCAAAATAATATTGAATTAAAGCTATTTCATACGCAAC
>NW_027328742.1:16746080-16748580 GCF_048564905.1 Vicugna pacos | reverse complement strand
TTAGCCTCTAATGAAAAGAGCCAGAAGCAGTCTTTCGATGGAATCTCAAAGTACGCTCAGTTCTTTCCTGGTTTCTTTGACCAAGAAGAGCAGTACTACCTTTCTCTACCTAAAAAGGAATGTGGAGGAGTAGGAGGAGGTGGAGGAGGAGGATGAGGTGCAGGAGTTGGAGGAGGAGGAGGAGGTGGAGGAGAAGGAGGAGGTGGTGGAGGAGGAGGATTATTTAAATAATCCTCACGATTGTTTCTAATTTCTAAAATAATATTTAATTAAAGCTATTTCATACGCAACTATTAAGAAAGAAAGTAATTGATGCCTGTCTTCCAGATAGCCTGCAAGGTATTCCAGAATTGAATTATGGAGAATTAACTGGATAAATCAATCTGGAAGTAGATTTACCACTGGTGCAGCATTTAGCCTCTAATGAAAAGAGCCACAAGCAGTCTTTCGATGGAATCTCAAAGTACGCTCAGTTCTTTCCTGGTTTCTAGGACCAGGAAGAGCAGTACTACCTTTCTCTACCTAAAAAGGAATGTGGAGGAGTAGGAGGAGGTGGAGGAGGAGGATGAGGTGGTGGAGTTGGAGGAGGAGGAGGAGGAGGTGGAGGAGGAGGAGGTGGAGGAGGAGGAGGAAGTGGAGGAGGAGGATGAGGTGGAGGAGTTGGAGGAGGAGGAGGAGGAGGATGTTGTGGAGGAGGAGGAGGAGGCGGAGGATGTGGAGGACGAGGAGGATGTGGATGAGGAGGATGTGGAGTAGGAGGATGTAGAGGAGGTGGAGGAGGAGGTGGAGGAGGAGGAGGTGGAGGAGGAGGAGCTGGAGGAGGAGGTGGAGGAGGAGGAGGTGGACGAGGAGGAGGAGGTGGACGAGGAGGAGGAGGTGGACGAGGAGGATGATGAGGAGGAGGACGTGGTGGAGGAGGAGGATGTGGAGGAGGTGGAGGAGGAGGAGGTGGAGGAGGAGGAGGTGGAGGAAGAGGAGGAGGTGGAGGAAGAGGATGATGAGGAGGAGGACGTGGTGGAGGAGGAGGATGTGCAGGAGGAGGAGGATGTGGAGGAGGAGGAGGAGGAGGTGGAGGAGGTGGTGGAGGAGGAAGTGGTGGAGGAGGAGGAGGTGGTGGAGGAGAAGGAGGAGGAGGTGGAGCAGGAGGAGGATTATTAAAATAATCCTCAAGATTGTTTCTAATTTCCAAAATAATATTGAATTAAAGCTACTTCATACGCAACTATTAAGAAAGAAAGTAATTGCTGCCAGTCTTACAGATAGCCTGAAAGGAGTTCCAGAATTGAATTATGGAGAATTAACTGGATAAATCAATCTGGAAGTAGATTTACCACTGGTGCAGCATTTAGCCTCTAATGAAAAGAGCCAGAAGCAGTCTTTCGATGGAATCTCAAAGTACCCTCAGTTCTTTCCTGGTTTCTTTGACCAAGAAGAGCAGTACTACCTTTCTCTACCTAAAAAGGAATGTGGAGGAGTAGGAGGAGGTGGAGGAGGAGGAGAAGGTGGAGGAGGAGGAGGAGGTGGAATATTTGGAGGAGGAGGTGGAGGTGGAGGAGGAGGAGGTGGAGGAGGAGGAGGATTAGGTGGAGGAGGAGATGGATGTGGAATTGGAGGAGGAGGAGGAGGAGGTGGAGGAGGAGGAGGTGGAGGAAGAGGAGGAGGAGGAGGAGGAGGAGGAGGTGGTGGAGGAGGAGGATTATTTAAATAATCCTCACGATTGTTTTTAGGACCAGGAAGAACAGTACTACCTTTCCCTACCTAAAAAGGATTGTGGAGGAGTAGGAGGAGGTGGAGTAGGAGGAGGAGGTGGAGGAGGTGAAGGAGGAGGAGAACGTGGAGGAGGCGGAGTATGTGGAGGAGCATGTGGAGGAGGAGGATGTGGAGGAGGAGGATGTGGAGGAGGAGGATGTGGAGGAGGAGGAGGATGTGGAGGAGGAGGAGGATGTGAAGGAGGTGGAGGAGGAGAAGGAGGTGGAGGAGGAGGCGGAAGAGGAGCTGGAGGAGGAGGTGGAGGAGGAGGAGGTGGTGGAGGAGGAGTTGGAGGAGGAGGAGGAGGTGGAGGAGGAGGAGGTGGAGGAGGATTATTAAAATAATCCTCAAGATTGTTTCTAATTTCCAAAATAATACTTAATTAAAGCTACTTCATGCGCAAGTGTTAACAAAGAAAGTAATTGCTGCCACTCTTCCAGATAGCCTGCAAGGAGTTCCAGAATTGAATTACGGAGAATTAACTGGATAACTCAATCTGGAAGTAGATTTACCACTGGTGCAGCATTTAGCCTCTAATGAAAAGAGCCAGAAGCAGTCTTTCGATGGAATCTCAAAGTACGCTCAGTTCTTTCCTGGTTTCTTTGACCAAGAAGAGCAGTACTACCTTTCTCTACCTAAAAAGGAATGTGGAGGAGTAGGAGGAGGTGGAGGAGGAGGATGAGGTGCAGGAGTTGGAGGAGGAGGAGGAGGTGGAGGAGAAGGAGGAGGTGGTGGAGGAGGAGGATTATTT